>NC_056726.1:492145388-492152888 GCF_019279795.1 Protopterus annectens
TATATACATGTGTGTATCAAATGCATTGGTGTCATGGGGGTCTTGAGTGTAATAAGTCAAATATCCTGTACTTAAGGATTAGAAATCAACTCTGGGATTTACTGGCAAATCCATGAAACCCTCAACAAAACTTCTAACCCATTAGTACATGATATTTCAATTATTACACAAATCAGAACCCCATGTGTTTCACTCAACTGTTCCCATTTTAGATGTGAAATACTGTTTCAAATTCATTTCACTGGGCTTTGTCAATTATTTCAATTTTCTGATGTGTAGTAAATTAGATACTATTTGGGTGGTTTTGGGAAGTTTTTATTAATGTTGTATTTAGTGGATGTTTCTCTTATTTTGTTCTAAGGTGTTTTCTTATCTTTTTTAGGTTCTGGAGAATGTTTTCAACTTCTACTTCGGTTTTATTTCAGTGTTAATTTCCTAAGCTGTGTGCACATAAGCAATGCAAAGTATATGAACATAAGAAAAAATGCTTACAAATATGTTATAAAGCTGAAACATTATCTAAAGCAAATATACTGGAAGCATTAGAACAATGTCAAATTGTAAGACTAGTATAGTTGTTGATGTTAACCTTAATCTTAATATATATATATATATATATATATATATATATATATATGTATATATATATATATATATATATATATATATATATATATATATATATATATATGTGTGTATTTATATAAATATATATGAACAGATGTTAAGAGTATCTAACCTAATATGATATACTGCTATGTAAACAATATGGTCTTAAGCCCAAATATGGCACCTCCACTGGTATCCTAACACTCACTAATGACACTTTTAGTATTTGAGAGAAATGATTAGTCATTGCATCTGTTTTCTTTGATTTAAAACAAGAATTTGAATGTGTGGATCACAATATCTTACTTCTAAAACAAAAACATTGCAGTGTCTCAGATGAGGTTTGTGATTGGCTCAGAAGTTATCAACATGACAAAATATTTACTATTTTCCAAATACTGGAAATGTGGATTCCACACTGAACAACATAGGGGTCCACCAAGGCTCAGTACTAGGGCCTGTATTATATTCACTGTTTATCAATACTCTCCCATGGAACCTCTGTAACCTGAACGCTATCATGTATGCCAATGACACTGCTGTGACCAAGGTCACTGTGTCTAAGTAAAAACTTAACACTGCTCTGCAGAAAGACTTCAAAACCTGTAGACTTTGTTTCATAAAAACATATTAACATTGAAGCAAAGTCCACAGTTGTGACATTTGGAACTAGTAAAAAAGGCTCTTCTTAGCTCATCCCTCCAATATCCCTGACCCTGAAAAATAAATACCTTCAAATGTCAAATAGTAAAAGTGTCCTGGGCTTACCATTGACAAAACAGAGTCTTTCCTTCCATGTGCAGTTCAACAGTATCAGAAGATTCTTATGCAACTCAAACAGCCTTTAAAGTATCTCTCCTGCTACGTAAGGATGTTAGGAAAGCTATACAGTTAGTGTTTGAATATTTCTTGTCCATGGGTTCTACAATCTAAGTAAAACCAGGAAATACCCCAGAATACAAAGCATAAAATTCAAAGAATTATCCACATAAGTCCATATAATGAGTACCATTACCATACAATTGCTAAATCCACCTGGCTTCTTAGCACTTTTGAATGCAACTGATCAATGACTGCCCTTAAGTTAACAATTTATTTTACTTTAAAAGCTTACACTTTGACTTGAGGAACACAGATGACACTCTGCTAGTCAGCCCCCCCTTACTCCCTAACACATTGGTTGTTTTAGAAAAAGGCATTTGCAAAACTTATACCTACTACATGGAATGCAATGCTACAAGAAATCATGGACTCTACCACCCTACAAACCTTCAACTTAGCTCTAAAAAACACACACACAGACATTATACTATCCCAGCAATGTCAGTGCTTTGATAATCTCATATAGAATAAGCATTCTCTTTTTAAGCTCACCATTATTTAATTATTCTACTCAGAGGCTAGGCTAGCTGATGGAATGATTGGGTTAGGTGAAAAATATAAGAATTGCTGGGATATATGAATTTTTGGATGGGGAGATTGTGTATAATTTGCATAATGTTTTAATGAAATGTTGGCTAAGCGGACTTATATGTCAGTGGTAAATATTGGCATAGAATGGCCCCACTGAACAAGATGGTGGTCAAATGCAGAAAGCACAATTAAACCAAGACCATTCATAGTCCACTTTCAAACTTTTGAGGGTAGAATATTAGTAGAAATATACAGGGTTGGGAGGGTGGCCTAATGGTTAAGGTGTTTGCCTTACAAACACAAGGTGCAGGGTTTGAGTCTCACAGGAGATAATTGGCTAGGCTTAAAATGGCTTGCAAGGGCAGTTAGCTTAGTACTAATCTATGAACCTATGAAACCTGATAAAGTACTAAAGGAGGGAGAGGCCATGGTATTTACTGAATATGAATTCTCCTAAAAGACTAGGAGGAAGAGAGGAGGTTTTATGCCTTTAATATGGCTGTGGATACAGAAGTGTCTCAGCTGAAGATTGTTCTATCTAGCACAACTTAGGACATTTGGAGAGCCAGCTATGGCATTTACAACAATACAGTTGTGAGTTATTCTATTCTGGTCTGGTGGTGGGGAAGGAAATATGTCAGGGATAGAGGCCCAGCAAAACAAGCACCCAAGTATGGTATGCAGTGACATAAAAAGAGAAGAGCCCTTCCTGTTATTTAACAGTAAGTAGATATTGAAAGAGAAGACTGAGAACAAATCGGAAGTCAGAGCTAAATATGCACAATCTGATGTCATTGACTTTAAAAAGAAAGTCTGTGCTGGTCAGGTCAGTTATGCAATACAGGATTTTTTTTTCTATGATTGGTTTGTGGCTGTTTTCTCTTCTGCTTTCAGTGCTTTCATAGCTTTTTTTTAAAACCCCAGCAGGAAATGACTGTGATATACCCAGTTAAATACTCTAATAGTGAAACAGAGTTGGCAGTTCCAGGGCTGTGCATAGTGACAGTAGCAGACTTTGACTCAAAAGAGATATTGATTATGGGTGGAAAGGGATTTCAATGAAAAATTGTGGGATGACATTAACGTATTAAGAGAAAAATGAAATAAACATCACAGTCCAAAGAGAGAGAAGGCTAAGGGCTCATAAAAAGCATAAGTACTTTTATTAGTAAATCCTAAATGTGCAACAACATGGGGAGTAAGTAAAGAAGCTTTCTCCTGTAGCCTAATTGACTGGCAATGTCCAGATTATGTTATCACCGATTGCTTGAGTGTATATTCACCTATGTAACTGACTTAGACATACTCAAGCATTGAACATTAAAGCAATATATGAACAATCATCAGAATAAAGCAAACTGCTTTAGTATTAGTGACTATGTAATCAGTGAGCTTTTCTAAGTGTCCTAACATACATAAAAGTTGTGCATTAAGTCAAAAGGGCATTTAAAGCAATTGCACTTTCTTATTTTGTTAATTCTGTCACTGATTTTCATGCAAAGTCAGTAAATATAGGAAATATGTGATGGGAAGGAATATGCTGTGACATCAGACTAAATGCATTATGGGACTTAACTTGTAAGGGATGTGGGAAGGGGTAATGCCTATCCATGCACTGAAGTAGAGCTATAGTCATGGCTGGAGGAGGGCAACAAGAAAGTGATGGGTGAGAGGATAGCTCTCCAAACTTGTGACGCTTGATGCATATAGTTACAAGGCGTTTTTGAGTGGAGGGAAGAAAGGTGTTAATTGAATTTGATGAACTATTCATTTAAAGTTTTAAATGATATATGGGTGATTACAGTCCTATGGTTGAATAACAAAAAGGCAGCATGGATAATTAATAGAGATGGCACATAATGTAAGGGGAAGGGAATTTTAAGGAAGAAGATGACCTGGCTGCTTCCATTTATATGGAAAGCACAATTCCTGATGTATTTAGTGTGTAAATGTGGTAATGTGTAGGGCTAATGGAAGAAAACTATATGAGGGAGTTTCGACTGTTAATGGTTTGACTAACCGTTTGAACAGGAGCACTGTTATAACACTATAGCTAATCTGTAATGGGGATATTAGCTCTAACTAAGATGCAACTTGAGAATGCTCAACATCAAAAGTTGAATGGGAGGGTACTCAGTCTTGGTGTACACTACATGGGAAGGTAGGAGAGGAATAAGCACACTACCCTGAAGATGCATTGCAGTAAAGGTGGAGAGGATGTTATTGGATGAGAACAGATGTTTGGCAGGTTTTAAAGGGTGGATACAAAGTAATAATAATAGCTGCATATCTGCCCAAAACCTTGATATCTATAATTAGGGTAATTTTGTGGAAATTAATCTCACTTCAGAGAGGAGTTTTCTTGAATCTTGTGGGCTGGAATGTCACTGCGAGGAGGAGGAATAATGTAAGAGTTGTAGTACCCTGTATGAAGAGAATAACTGGGGATCTGAAGGTTTGCAGCAAAGTTACTTGAGTTTACAGATCTAATGTATGTATGTATGGTATCATCTGATAAATAAAACTGGTGAGGCAGGATTTATGTATTTCCCCATAAGTTATTAGGAGGGCTCTAGGACAGCTAGAGTGCATGTGTGTGCGTGTGTGTATGTGTGTGTGTGTGTGTGTGTGTGTGTGTGTGTGTGTGTGTGTGTGTGTGTGTGTGTGTGTGTGTGTGTGTGTGTGTGTGTGTGTGTGTGTGTGTGTGTGTGTGTGTGTGTGTGTGTGGGTGTGTGTGTCCGTGCACGTGTGTGTGAGTTAACCAATAATGATATCTAATAATGCTGTATGTGTGCCTGTGTATGTGTATGTGGAGCCAGTAATGATATCCGATAATGCTGCATGCATGTCTGTGTGCATGTATTTGGAACCAGTAATGATATATGATAATGCTGTATGCATGTCTGTGTGGGTGTATGTGGAACCAGCAATGACATCTGATAATGCTGTATGTGTGTGTGTCTGAGTATGCCTATGTGAAAGCAGTAATAATATCTTATAATGCTGTATGTGTGGCCGTGTATGTCTATGTTGAACCAGAAATTATATCTGATAATGCTGTATGCATGTCTGTGTGCATGTATAAGGAACCAGTAATGATATATGATAATGCTGTATGCATGTCTGTGTGGGTGAATGTGGAACCAGCAATGACATCTGACAATGCTGTATGTGTGCCTGTGTTCATGTATGTGGAACCAGTAATGATATCTGATAATGCTGTATGTGTGTGTGTCTGAGTATGCCTATGTGAAAGCAGTAATAATATCTGATAATGCTGTATGTGTGGCCGTGTATGTCTATGTCGAACCAGAAATTAAATCTGATAATGCTGTATGCATGTCTGTGTGCATGTATATGGAACCAGTAATGATATATGATAATGCTGTATGCATGTCTGTGTGGGTGTATGTGGAACCAGCAATGACATCTGATAATGCTGTATTTGTGTCTGTGTTCATGTATGTGGAACCAGTAATGATATATGATAATGCTGTATGCATGTCTGTGTAGGTGTATGTGGAACCAGCAATGACATCTGATAATGCTGTATGTGTGTGTGTCTGAGTATGCCTATGTGAAAGCAGTAATAATATCTGATAATGCGGTATGTGTGGCCGTGTATGTCTATGTCGAACCAGTAATGATATTTGATAATGTGTGTCTGTGTGCATGTATGTGGAACCAGCAATGACATCTGATAATGCTGTATGTGTGTGTGTCTGAGTATGCCTATGTGGAACCAGTAATGATATCTGATAATGCTATACATGTGTCTGTGTGTGTGTACGTTCAACCAGTAATGATATCTGATAATGCTATATGTGTGTCTGTGTGTGTGTGTACGTTCAACCAGTAATGACATCTGATAACGCTATACGTGTGTCTGTGTGTGTGTACGTTCAACCAGTAATGGTATCTGATAATGCCTTAGTTCAGGTTAATATGAAAGTGGGTGCTCACTGAGAGCTATTGAACACTGGAGGTTTCCAGTCTGTATCTTAGAAAATAGTAAGAAGAGGCAGGTGGTATAAGAGATACTAAAAGAGAGTCTGGAATCAGACATACAGTGGAATGAGGAGAGTGGGGATGGATATCAAGTCAGGTCAAGGGAAATAGTACAGCAGTAGATGAAACAAAAGACTAAAGAGGATGAGGTTATTTCAGGAATCCTAGGATCATAGGATCATAGGAAGTTACTTTGTTAATGGCCCTAGGGCCCTTTCATACCTAGCCAAGTTCATCCTGTGTTCCAAAGGTGGCTGGTTTAAGCAGAAATTAAAATCAGCACCTATTGCCACTGTCCAAGGACTTTCTGGTTACCCATCCAATCTCCAAATTATGGGTTCAATAGGGCCAATGAGGGGCTTTGTTTAACATGAATAGCAAGCTTATTTCAAAGGTAGGGCAACCTCTGTGATACAAATCTGCCTCTCCAGCAAGTTCTGTTGATGTCACATACCAGGTTAAAGTCCTTTGAATGAGTGACCTGTGTGCCATTTGACTTGTGAATGTGCAGCATTTCCATTAAATCTGGGTCAGAAATTGCTCTATATGCAAGACACAGGCCATCTCTGAGCAGTCTGAATGACACAGAGTAAAGTGACAATGATTTTAGTCTGTTGGCATGACACAGATCTTGCAGACCCTAAATGTTCTTTGTAAGGAACCGTTGTGGTCTCTCCAATTGCTGCAGGTGTTTGGAAGGGAACATTCCAAAGGGAGCATTGTGCTCTATCATTGGCCTGATAAGGGAAGAGTACAGGAGAGTTATAACTTTTTTTTCTGGTGGCAATGCCTTTTCTTATGAGATGAGCAATATAAAATGCCCTTCTTACCACTGTGGAGATATGATGATCGAAGTTAAGGTTGCTATCAGCCTGTGTGCTCAGATCTCTCACCACTGACTGTGTGCTTAGGGCATTGCTACTGATGTGGTAGTTTGCGGGAACATTACCCTTGCCGAAGAGGATGATAATGCATTTTTTTGCATTAAGTTTTAGACTGTAACTTTGGCACCAGTCATTAGTCTGCGTAAGATCTTCATGCATGATGTTGACATTGCTATGGGTTTCATTGATCACTCTCAGTTTGTAGTCATCAGCAAGCTTTGTCAGCCACAGTCCTTTTTATTTTTAGCCTGTGCTTCAAAGAAGTAGATTCCAAACAGTAGGAGTCCCAGAACAGATCCCTGTTGAACACCACTGGTTATGGGCCTGCTGGAGGAGGAGGAGGTGGAGTCCCCAGTTTTGACCATATGAGTTCTATAAGTGAGTCAGTTTGCAGCATACCTGACAATATATGGATTGATACCCAGCTGGGTGAGTTTATCAATGATGCCTGAGTGGGAGATTGTGCCAAAGGCCTTGGCTAAGTCTAGGTAGGCCATATGCACAGATTTGATCTCATTTAGGGCTTAGGTGACTGTCTCAAAGAAGTCCACCAAGTTTAACAGGCATGATCTCCCCTTGACAAAGC
>NC_056726.1:492157888-492251315 GCF_019279795.1 Protopterus annectens
AAGATGGAAAGTTCTTGGAGGATAGTAGCATTGTCTTAGCTTTTTAGGCATTCAGCTGCAACCACATTTTATTAAGCCACAGCTCCAACGAGTAAAAGCTAGACTGCAACCTTGAATATATAGTCAGGTGTAAGGTTAACTGATATGATAGTGGTCTTGTGTGTATTGAATTAACAATGATCAATGAATCCCCACATGGTTAACTATATCTTTCTCAAATGTTATGAATAGAAGTTAGTCTAATACAAAGTGCTGAAAAACTGGAGGTCATTTGGGAAGAAAAGAGAGATAGCTATGTTATGTAACTTCTATCCCTCTATGTTCTGGAGAGACAGACACTTCTAATAACTGAAAGTTAAAGAATGGCCTTCCAGGGTCTGTTTAGGTTAACACTGACCAGCTATGTCAAATGCTTTTGATAAGCTCAAGGAGTACCTAGCAACTTGTTGCTGTTGACATGGCCACTGATGTAATCACCAACTGCCATGAAGTCATTGTTTGTACTATGCTTTGACCTAAGGTCATACTATGTGCTTCAAACAAGTTTGAAATGAAAAAAATATTCCATACATTGATAGCATTTTACTGAGTGGAGACATGAGCACTATAGGATGGCAGTTGCTTGAAGTAACAAAAGGGTCAACTTTGTTCTGTTGCATAGCGAAAGTCTGCTTACAACTAGTCGTGGAGGCATAGCCTACTTTCAAAGAACAGGCGATGAGAATATAAATAAGCTGCAAACTTCAATGCAGTTTTCAAGAATTTAGTGGGAAGATTATCCACGGCTGGGAACCCTAGTTTAAGGTTAAATACACATTTGTACATTGCACTGAAAAAAAAAAAACTTGATGCAGAAAGAAGGGTGGACATTCATGACTAGAAGAATCAACAAATATAACTGAGTGTGGAATTGATAGGGTAGCTTTTCCAGAGTCTCAAAAACAGTGCAGATAGATAGGAAATGTCAGTGTCACTGGGGTGGGGGGAAAGAGGAAGGTGTTGAGTTATAACTAGCATGACATAGCTGCTGAATGCTATTCTAAAAACATTTTGAAATCATTCACTTGTAGACACCATTTATCAGAGTAACATGATTCTAACTTGACATAATAACTGTCTTAACTCTGTTGTGTGCCTCTCTGAATATGGAGTGGCAAAAAGCCAACCTTATTGCATGGTAAATTGCCTGCAAATGATCATAAATTGAATATTCAAATTTTTATTTCGGGAGTAATCCACTGTAACCCAGTTTCATTTCCAGAGATTGATTTAGGAGGTAAGTGTATTTTTCCAGGGTATTTTTATGGTGTGAATTTAAGTGAACTGGAGATTGTGTGTGTTGTAGTCTTTTATTTTATTTTCCTTTTTTCTTTAAACTGAGTGTACATGGGAGTCTCGGATTTATTCTAGCTTGGCTAGGGTATTTTGTATATGAAATCTGTGAACTTTTTGTTTTCAGCAAGTTTTTTGCAGCAAACCATCTATATATAGGCATTTATGGCATTTTCAGATGGAAAAGGGATTGCAGAAAAGTACTTCACAATATATCAAGGATGCAGAT
The DNA here is from genome assembly GCF_019279795.1 of Protopterus annectens. Classification (NCBI taxonomy): domain Eukaryota; kingdom Metazoa; phylum Chordata; order Ceratodontiformes; family Protopteridae; genus Protopterus; species Protopterus annectens. The sequence continues at coordinate 492,159,450 of NC_056726.1, forward strand.
AAACTTTTGATGATGCATCAAAAGTACGTAAATCAAAATATGCCTATGCACAATAACAAACACATTGCTCCGGATTCACTATTCTTCCATGCAGGAATAGCCATTCCTGCATGGAAGTGACCGTGTACGTTCAGCTGGGCAGTACACCATGCATATGTATGAAGGCCCACTGCCATGCCCTAGTACGTACCCGGGTATGTGTACGAGTGCAGGGGGTGTGTCTACCCAGATTCTGTGCAAGTGTAAGCTAATGCAAAGCCCCTGTCATGTTACAACTTACACACAACTCCCCCCCCCCGCCCAGATAAAGGAGCAGAAATCAATGTCCATACCCCTAGTAAAATAATTAAAACACATATATTTTATCCCCCCTCTGCAATAAAGTTTAAAGTGAAGCAAAAAATAAACAGCCCTTGAACCCAGGACCACATACATCATTGTCAAAGCACCTAACTACTAAGCCATTTGAAACATAGAATCACATGATGTTTACCTAACATATCATGCAGTCTGGTTATTTAAATTAAAGAAAAAATGTGAATCCCATGTCTCAAACCCAGGACCCCATACACCATAATCAAAGTACATAACCACTATGCCATTTGAGACACAGAACAGCATGACCCCTGCCATATCATGCAGTCTGGTCATTTAAATTAATGGAAAAAAAGTCAGTCTCACATCTAGGGCACCACACACAAAGCATGCAACCACTAAGCCATTACAGACACAGAAGAGAATAATGTTTACCTAACATATCATGCAGTATGGTTATTTAAATTAATGGAAAAAATGTCAGTCCCAAGTCTCAAACCCAGGACTTCATACACCACACTCAAAACACTTAACCTCTTTAACCACTTAACTTGAAAGACAGAATGCCAAGATGTTTTATCTACCATATCATGCAGTCAGGTTATTTAACATTAATGGAAATAAAACTGTCACTCCTAACTCTTTAACACAGGACCCTGTATGCAACAGTCAGAGTCCCATACCAGTACACCATCACAGCTGTAGAAGTCACTGCTGCTCTTCCAAAGTTATCATGCAATACAGGTATACCACACCATGTGAAAGCTCTGTAGAATCAATCATGTGTTGCATATAGACATATATATATGGATACGTACATATCTAAGATACATATACACATATAAATATATGACTGAAGGCATATATGTGTATATATATATATATATATATATATATATATATATATATATATACATAACATTTCTCTCTCTCTCTCTCTATACATATATATATATATATATATATATATATATATATATATGTGTGTGTGTGTGTGTGTGTGTGTGTGTGTGTATAGATATATTAAAAATATATGTGTACTCACAAATCATGCAGTGCATTACCCAGAAACATAACTATCAATGTCTGACTGAAAGAAACATGTACAAAATGTCTGTACAAAGGGAGAGAAATGGGGCACATATAGGGATATATGTAGAAAATAGCTGTCAGAACGAAACAGATGTACAGCAAAATGGTGCATGTCAGCAGAACCATCTGAAGGATATGTGGCTGGGAAATGACATGTTATGTCATTATTCACTGACATAAATCCTGGGATCATAACAGTGATTTAGCAGACAAATACAAATAAACTGTGGAACTGAACCAATGTATGGGCCATACACCTGGACATGCGGCAAACAGCCTGGCAGTGAAGAGGTATGTTCAGAGCCCTTTACTGCAATGAATCTGGAACAATCCAGACAAAGTGGGTGGACAAAGGCATGCCAATACAGAGATATCCAAATAATTTGAGTAGATAAGTTGAGGAAGTTGTACAAATACTGTTACTGCTAACACATTTAGAGACAAATATCACAAATCTGGGACTCATGTTCTCTGTATAATGTAGTGACCCCAATCCTCACATCATCCCACTAATGTGTCAGGAATACACAATAGTGATGGTGACCACACGTAAAGTACTGGCCAAAAAAGGTACCATTCCCCACTCAGGAATCATAGAAACATGCACTAAGCTAGGCCCCAAAACCTATATCACTAGTTGGGTTGCAAACTGGCTCACAGATAGAATGCACAGTGTGAATGCAGCTGACTCCAAGTCAGATTGGTGACCAGTCATGAGTGGAATCCCACAGGATTCAGTCCTGGGTCATCTCCTGTTTGGTATCTATTACTCAGAAGTCGAGGCCAACATGAATGGACTGTGGCGGAGAAATTTTGCATACGATTGCAAGTTTGGGGCTATAATTAACTCCCTAAGTGATGTTGACATCCTATAGAAATGCCTCAGTGAGACCAACGACTGGTGTCAGAACCATGGCCTTAAGCTCAATGCTAAATAATGTGTCATCACCCCCCTTGGTAAAAACCCAGTTCCCTTGAATTACCACATTGATGGTAGTCCACTGAACACAGAAGGTGTTATAACAGATCTGGGAAGACAGGTTAACAGTAACCTCTCTTTTGACCACCACATTGTCACTGAGGTCAGAAGTCCTTCTATGTGACACATCTCATTACTAAGGGTTTTGCATCCAAGAAGTAAGAGGTCATTGCCTCCCTCTAATCTCCCCTCATTAGGCCAATCATCGAGTACAATGCCCCATTTGGCATGTACCTTACTAGACACCTGCAACAACTGCAGAGGCCGCAAAAATACCTAACAAAGAGGACCCTAGCCCTAAACACTTGTCCCATATCAACAGACTCAAAACAAATCCAACTAGTCTCTGTCTCATATCACCTACTTAGGTTCATAGATTCATAGGTTCATAGGTTCATACTAGGCTATCTGCCCAAGGGCATTTATAAGCCTAGCCCATAGTTATGTGGCTTTCGCCACCCCTTTAGTTTGAATAAAACTATGCCTATTATTTTGCTGTGCGTCTGTCAAGCAGTGACACTGAAGTAATCCCTGGGGTATATCTGCGATCTCCCATCCATTGGTCAAGATTCCTCCTGAACAAGGCCAGCGAGGTGCTCTGCCTCACATGTACCGGGATTTTGTTCCACAGCATAGGGAGTCTCTGGGTGATGAATCTGTCCCTCCAGCACATTCTATTAATAACCGTGTCAAGGTTTAAGTCTCCGCCCTTGTGGTTCTGAGGATCTAGATTTTTGAGGTGAAGCATATTCATCAAATCTGGGTTTGACATGGCCTTATATGTCAGGCACAGGTCACCTCTGAGCAAGCGGTATGAGACTGAATAGAGCTGGAGTTCTTTCAGTCGGGCAGCATAAGACATATTTTTGAGACCCTTTATCCTTTTGGTGAGGAACTTTTGGGGCCTTTCCAGCTGCTGCAGGTGTCGGGTCAGATACATTCCGAATGGGGTATTGTACTCAATCATAGGTCTAATGAGTGATGAGTACAGGGGGATGATGACCTCCCTTGATCTAGATGTGAATCCCTTCATGATCAGGTGGGCAATGTAGAAGGTTTTCCTAACTACTTTAGCAACATGAGTGTCAAACGAAAGGCTACTGTCAACCTGGGTCCCCAGATCCCTGATGACTTCTTCTGTGCTCAGTGGATTGCCACCTATATGGTAGTTAGGGGTAACCTTGTTTTTCCCAAAGGGTATGACTATGCATTTCTTGGCGTTTAACTTTAGGCCATGGCTCTGGCACCAGTTATCCGTGTCTGTGAGGCCCTTCTGAAGGATATCTGTGTCAGATATGTTTTCGACTATGGCACCCAGTTTGCAGTCATCTGCAAACTTTGTCAGCCATAACCCTCCTGTGTTTGCTTGTACTTCAGAAAAGTAGATGCCGAACAAGAGTGGACCCAGGACTGAGCCCTGTGGGACACCACTTGTGACAGGCTTTGAGTCTGACATGGCTCCAGCAACTCTGACCCTGTGGGTTCTGTCACTTAGCCAGTTTGCAACCCATCTTGTGATGTATGGGTTTACATTCAAGCTGATGAGTTTTTCGATGATACCTGAGTGGGGTATTGTGTCAAGGCCTTTGCCAGGTCGAGGTAGGCTGTATGGACTGCCTTTCCCTCATCAATGGCCTTGGTGACTGTCTCGAAAAGTCAACCAAGTTTAAAAGGCATGATCTGCCTTTGACAAAGCCAAACTGGGTTGGATCCAAAGTCTGCAAGTTCCCTATGTCTTTATTTATGAGTTCCATTATGATCCTCTCCATGGCTTTGCAGATAAGGCTTGTCAAGCTAATGGGACGGTAATTTCCAGGGTCGGTGGAGGCACCGCCCTTGTGAAGTGGGACCACAGTCGCCATGCACCACTCCTTGGGTACGTATCCTGAGGTGAGGCTAAGATTAAACAGCTGTCCTAACTGCGGGTTTAATTCCTCATTGAGTTTGTGGAACACACAGCCGGGGACACCATCTGGTCCCATGGATGCTGTGTTTTTTGCCTTGGAGAGAGCAGTTCTCACCTGGGCGTTGGAGATGTTTGGGGGGCTACAATCCTCTGGTATAGATATCTCTCCTTTTGGGGGGGGGGAGTTTGCACTGAACCTGTCAGCCAGTATGTTGGCAATGTGTGTAGGTTCAGTAATCTTCACATCATTTTGAACTAATTCTGAGCATATCTGGCAGTTTCCTCCTAGGTTTCTAACATAGCTAAAGAAGGCCTTATGATTGTCTTTTGAATCCTTGGTGATTTTTCTCTCAAAATTTGCCTTGGATGATTTTATGAGAGCTCTTAGTTTTTTACTTATAATGATCAAAGGTGTCTTACCTTTCAAGGATTTTGCTCTATCTTGTAGTAGCTTCCTCCTTTTGTTGTAGAGCTTGTTTATGGCTGGGGTCCACCAGACTGGACGCTTGACTTTGGTACAAAGATTCTTAGTTTTGTTTGGGATTGCCTGATCCATGCAGTCCTGTAGGTGCTGGTAGAAGGCATTTGTAAGTGATTCAGCGGTTTGAGTAATGTTTACCACTGGCTCATGGGCCTTAAAGGAGACCACCCTAGTTTTTAGAAGTGTGAAGTCGGCTTTTGAGAAGTTTTTCACTGTGGTCTTTTTTATTTCAGGTGGGGGCGGGATGAGGACCTCCAGCAAAATTAGTTTATGATCTGATCTCACCAGTGAGGGGTATACTTCCGGTGTTGAACATTGTGATCCCATGTTCGTGATGATGAGATCAAGTATGTTTTCTCCTCTTGTGGGGATGGTGACTAGTTGTTCCATGGCATTTGAGTTTATGAACTCCAGGAACCTTTGGGCTAGAGTGTTTGGGCTTGAGTAGTGTTCCCAGTCTATATTAGGGTAGTTGAAGTCACCTAGTATGATGGTGTTTGGAGATACATTTATCCCCTCCAATGTTTTCAGGAAGGCCATGTGAGGTTCCTGAGTTTGAGAGGGTGGCCTGTAACATGCTAGAAATTGCAGAGCAGTCTTGCCTATAGTTAATTGCACCTGGATGGTCTCCGATGCATTGTGCATTTCCACCAACCTTGAGGTGTGGGTGTCCTTTATGAATATGGACACCCCCCCCTTTCTTGGTGTTGTCCGGATTTTGGGGCCAGAACGCATGATATGAGGTGAAACCTGATAGTGCTGGGGTGCTCTCAGGAGCCTTGAACCAGGTTTCTGTCACAGCACAGACATCGATGTTCTCCATACTGAGAAGGGCCTCGAGTGCATGCATCTTGAGTTTGAGACTTCTGGCATTGAGCAGCATTACCCTTAGTTTTTTTCCTTTTTTGTGTTCTAGGGTGGTAGGTTTAGAATTTGAGCCTTGCCTAAAAAAGGCACTATGGGGGTGGCAAGAGCCTTTGCCAATATCCGGAAGCCTAGGGGTGACAGGTGCAAGCCGTCCCTTGCGAAGCAGCGTGGCTTGTCCAGCATGTCATCCCAGGCAGACAGACATTGGATCCCCTTTGAATGACAGCAGAATTTAAGCCAATTATTAAAGCTGATCATCTTATCACTGTATTGTGGCATCATTCTAGGTGAAGGTAGGATACTGCTCAAGGTCAGGGTCATACCTGCCTGGGCTACATAATCAGAGAGCTCCTCAATGTCTCTTTTCATGTAGTCCAAGGAGGTACGTTTCAGGTTGTTGACACCAGCGTGGACAATGACTGAGTCGTACTTGTACCTGCTGTTGAGAGACCTGAGTGCTTGCGTTATGTGGCGGATTCTAGCGCCGACAGGCAGCTTACTGTGACATTCTCCTTACTCAGTCTGGTGAGCGGGACGTCAGTGTGTCTGACTATGGAGTCACCTATGACAAGTATGTTTGGTGTTGTATTTGGCCTTAAGGGCAGTGACTGCTTTGCACACTGATTTTGTTGTTTATGTGTTGTTTGTGTGGTGTATTGAGTTTGCAGTTGCTTGGGTGTCTGCTTTGGAGGCCTCTGCTGTTTAGGTAAATTTTTACTCAGAGCCTCCGAGTATGTCTTAGTGTGTTTATGTGTTTGATTCAGTGGTGTGGTTGAGTTATGTGAGACTGGTATTGTGGTGTGTGTAGTTGCCTTCTCCTCCTGCCTGGTCTTGCCAGTCCTGAGTTGAGAGAGCTCAGCCTCCAGTCTGGCTAAATAGCTGCATCTCTCACAAGTGTTAGTGTTACGTGGGAGGAGGAGAGGGTTGTCCGTGTACATGAGGCAATTGTAACATTGTCTCAGAATTCCCAGATTCACCAAGGTGATCGCAGCTTGACTTACAAAGCCATGTGTGACCCAGCTCTGTTAGAAATCCTACATCTAAAGAAATCTCAGTCCCTCCACACCACATGCCCCAGAGACCTCAACCTCATTACCACAATCAACAGAACATGCAGTAGGGACAGGCTGATAACCCAGAGACTACCCATGATATGGAACAGACTTCCCATACATGTCAAGCAAAGCACCTCACTGGCCCTCTTCAAGAGAACTCTAGATGAGTGGATTGGAAATAGGAAATTCACCCTGGCGATTATTCCAGTGGCTCTACTCGAGAGAGGCACTAGGAATGAAGGATGGGTGGCATGATGCCAGGGTAATCCTATGGGCTTTGCTTGTAAAGGCTCCAGACCCATTAGCCAAGTACACACCTATGCCTCTCTCTGTACATATATATGAGTATATACATATATATATATATATATATATATATATATATATATATATATATATAAATGATGGGATATATATATATATATATATATATATATATATATATATATATATATATATACATACAGCCCCCAGACCCCATTAAGGAAACCACAGTAAAAAACATCTCCAAAGCCAACTTCATGCTATGTAAGACTGAAGTGGCTAACTTCATGACACCCATGCAGACCGTAAATAGAAGTATGAGTGCTGAATATTACACCAATGCACTGTATGAACACATGCACAAGTGTATGGATCATGCCATCCCAAATAGAACCAAGATGTTCTCCTCCTAATAAAGGAAGAGAATCTGGGAGTCCCCTGCCATTTAGGAACTGTACAGCTGAAGGATGAAACTGTTTAAATACTAGAGTAAACCCCCATGATTGTAAGAACTCCATTATCATGCTCATTAAGAACCTGAGAGCCTTCATAAAATCCACCAAAGCTGGGTACAAAAACAAGACTGCAACTGATTGTAAAGACAACCACAAAGCATTCTATAGCTATGTCAGGAATCTCAATGGCAACACTCAGATCTGCCCTCAGTTACAGAACCAGCTGATATTGCCAACATCCTGGCAGATAGGTTCAGTGCTAACTTCACCCCCCCCCCCTCACCCACTAAAGGTCCTATCTCAATGTTGGAAGAATGTAAAGCCCCTGTAATGATGGTCACACAGGTAAAAAAAAACATCCTCCAAAGCCAAGAATACAGCATGCATGGGACCAGACAACATCCCAGGCTGTGTTCAGCACAAACCACAGAACTAACTGGTACCCCACCTAAGTATCATGTTCAATCATAGCCTCACGTCAGGCTTTGTGCCTACTGAATGGCACACAGTGATGGTTATCCCACTCCACAAGGGGGAGACACCACAGATGCTGGAAACCCACTGCCCCATCAGCCTGATCTACAAGGCCATGGAGTGTATCAGTATGGAAGTAATAAACAATGACATAGGTAACCTCCAAACTGTTGACCCCACCCAGTTTGGGTTTGTGAATAGTACATCATGTCTCCTAAGTCTGATTGGCTTCTTTGAAGCAGTCAACAGAGCCAAGGACAAGGCCGAGGTGGTTCACACAGCCTACCTAGACCTTGCCAAGGCTTTCAACAGAATCCCCCACTCTGGAATTACAGATAAACTCACTAAACTAGGCATACATACCAATGTCACAAGATGGGTTGCCACCTGGCTTACAGACAGAATCCACACTGTGAAAGTAGCAGATTCCAAATCTGACTCCACACCAGTGAAAAGTGGAGTACAGCACTGTTCAGTCCTAGGTCCTCTCCTGTTTGGCATCTACTTCTCTGAAGTTCAGGCTAACACAGAGCATCTATGGCTAACAACATTCGCAGACAACTGCAGACTGGGAGCCATTATTGAATCCTGTAAAGATTTGGGCATTCTACAAAATGGCCTCACTGACACGGATGCCTGGTGTCAAAGCCATGGCCTCAAACTTAACACCAAGAAATGCGTTTTCATCCCCTTTAGGTAAAACTCTGTGGCCATGAACTACCACATAGCTGCAAGTACACTTAACACTGAAAGTATGATAAGAGACCTAGGGACACAGGTGGATAGTAATCTCTCCTTTAATAACCACATTGCCACAGTACTCAGGAAGCCCTTCTATGTGGCACATCACAGGTGTCTCATCCAGAACAAAGAAGAGCATTGTTCTCTCTACTCATTCCACATTAGACCTATCATACAGTACAACGGCCTGTTTGGTATGTACCTCACAAGACATCTACAACAACTGGAAAGTCCACAGAATTACCTCACTAAGAGGATTACTGGCCTCAAACAGATGCCCTACTCAAACTGTCTCAAAATGCACCACCTTTAACACATTGCATATTGTCTACTCAGAGCCAATCTCTGCCTAACATACACAGCCATGTCAAACCCAGAGATGTTGAACATTCTACATGTAAAGAAATCCCAGCCCCTCCAAAACACATGCTCCAGGGAGCTAAACCTTGTCACCACAATAGACAGAACATGCTGGAGGGATAGATTACTGTTCATAACACTTCCCATACTCTGGAATAAACTACCCATGTATGTGAAACACAGCTCCTCATTAGCCCTCTTTAAGATAAATAGTGACATTTGGATGGTACATAGGAAACCCACCCTGTGATTCACCTCTGTGTGTCTGCTCAACAGGGGCACCGGGCATTATTTGTCTTGTGTGGCAAAAGTTAGGGAATCTTGTTGGCTCAGCTTATATGGGCCTAAGGCCCCAAGAGCCAATAGCCTAATGTCGACCTATGAACCCATGCACCTATATATCTGTATATATATATAAATATATATCTATATGTATATATATATATATATATATATATATATATATATATATATATATATATATATATATATATGTGTGTGTGTGTGTGTAGTCATATAACATGCAGTGCACACATACCTCAGAATCATACATATCAACCTCTTAGTGCAAGACTAATGAACAAAGGCTGTATAAATGGGCCACATATACAGACATAATCAGAATATTGCTGTCATAACTGAACAGTTGTATGGCAACAAGGACTGCATCAGCAGAACTGTTAGAATGATATGGGATGGGAATTGACATGTATGACAGTCTTCACTGACATACATCCTTGCATCATAACAGTGTTACCCAGAGAAATGCAAAGAAACTGTCCAGGTGTTTGGCCCATACTTTGTTACTGTTAAACAGTCTTCAAACAGCCTGGCAGTGGAGAGGTATGCTCACAACTCTGTAGTGCAATGAATCTGGAAAAAGCCAGACAAAGTGGGGGGACAAAGGCCTGACAACAGAGACATATCCAAATGATGTGAGTAGATAAGCTAAGAAGGTTGTTGTAATAACACTGTTCCTGCTAACATATATTGACAGAAATATCTCCATTGTACATTTTAGAGTGAATGTCTGGAAGCCAAAAGAAAGCACCACCTTAACAGATACAAACATACATAATCTGAGGGTTGTGCTACTCTACTGTGGAGATTCTATACACAAGTACTGAAGGCCTTGTGGTTGTCTTCACTATCTGCTGCAATCATGTTTTCATAGCTACCTTTACAGGTGTTGATGAGAAATCTCAGCCTTTAGTTGAGGCTGATAAGGGGGTATTCCCACACTTGGGACTTCACCTTATTCCCCATGAAGTTCCTCCTTCTGTTATAGGGTTTCTTTATGGCAGGGGAACACCAGATTGGCTTCCTCTTTTCTGAGGAGAGCATCTTGGTTGTATTGCATATGACGAGATCTATGCATTTGTGTGTGGGTTCGTACAGTGCATTGGTGTAAGATTCTGCGGGCATGCAACTAGTCTCCATCTGCATGGGTGCCATGCAGTTAGCCACCTCTGTTTGTATGTGCCCAAAGTTAGCTTTGGAGAAGATTTCATGGTGGTTACCTTTGTGGGGTGGTGGGAGGGATGTGGATTTCTAATGTGATTAGTTTGTATTAGTAACTAACCAGGGAGGAATTGACTATTGGTGTAGAGCAACATTTGCCCATGTAAGTAATGACCAGGTCAAGGACATGGATACCTCTAGTGGGAGTAAGAACGAGTTTATCCAGGGCATTGGAATCAATGAATCCAGAAAGCATTGGCCAAGTGTATTGGTACAAAAGTAGTTTTTCCATTTAATGGTGGGGTAGTTGATGTCGGCCAGTATGAGAGTGTTAGGTTGGAACCTAATATTCCCCAGGGTGCTTAGGAATGGGGAGTGAGTCTTGGGCCATGTTTCTGGACCTACAGCAGGCTATGACCTGTATTGCTGACTTAGCCAGTGTTAGCTGTACCTGAAGTATCTCAGATGCAGTATGTTGTGCTAATAGTCTGGAGGTTTCTGCATCCATTATGAATACTGAAACACCACCACCCTTGCAGCTGCAGTCTAACTTCCAGGCCATACAGGTGTGGAATGAGTGATAGCCTGGTAGTGCAGGTGTGCTTTCTGCTGTCTTGAACTAGTTCCCTGTTACAGCAGAAATGTTGATGTTATCCAGTTTAAGAAGTGCTTTGAGCGAGTGCATTTTTGCATGTAGACCTCTAGTGTTGAGCAGCATGATCCTCAGATTACATTTGTTTGTAGCTGTTACAGTGGTAATGTGGTCTTTGGAACACTGCCTAAACAAAGCTACTATAGGGGTACCAAGAGCCTTGTCCAGTATCTGGAAGGCTAGGGGTAACCGATGCAGGATGTCTGTGGCAAAGGATCATGGTCTGTCAAACATGTCATCCCAGGTGCACAGATAGTGGAACCCCTTAATATGATACCAGAGATGTAGCCAATTGTTGAGCTCAATCATTTTCAGCTTGTACTGTGGTATCAGTCTGGGTGATGGTAGGATGCTGCTCAGGGCTGGGGTCATACCCATCTTGGCTACATAGTCGGTGGGCTCCTCCATGTCTGTTTCCATATAGTCCAGGGAGGTACATCTCAGGACATTCACACCCACATGTACAATGACAGCGTCATATGTGTACCTGTTGTTGGTGGACCTCAGTGTGTGTGTTATGTGGTGGATCCTGGTGCCAAAAGCCAGCTGACTGTCACTTTCTCCTTTTTCGACCTAGTGAGTGGAACATCACTGTTCCTCACTATCAAGTCAACTATGCTTATTGTTTTGACCATGCTGTTTTACCTTAGGTGCTTTGGTTGATTGGCATTCTATTTAGGAGACATATGTGCCTTGTGATTAGTGTTGTGTGGTGGTGATGGAGTGCATGTCTGCCTTGGAGGTCTCTGCTGTTTGTGCAGCTTTTCATTGAGAGCCTCTGCAAAACTGGGTGTGTGGTTTGGGTTTTTATATGAAGGCAATGCTGGTGTGTGTTCTGGAGGGCTATGTGTTCCATGTAGTGTGGTGCAAGTGTTGACCATCTCCTCTTGACCAAATATTCTGGTCTTGGCTGGGGAGTGTGTGGCTTCCAATTTGGATGTATAGGTTCATCTCTTGCAAGTCTGAGTGTAGAGAGGTAAGAGGTGAGGGTTGTCAGTGTACATGAGGCAGTTGCGACATTGCCTCAGGATGGCCAAGTTCAACAGGTTAATAGCTGAAATGACAGGGAACTGACCTGTAGACATGCCTGGACGGGTGGCCATTAATAATAATTACTGGAGTTGTTTCCTCATAGAATGCTTAGTGCTGTTAGCACGTTTGTGTGGTAAAATACTCGCCATAAGATGTCTGGTAAAGTGCTAAAGAAATACACTATTGAAAGTGCAGTAGAGGAGAGAACTAGCATATCTAAGTGACACATTGACGAGCAGACTTGGGCAACAATCAGAAGCTAACATACAGTCTTGGATACAGCAATTCTGTATCTGGACTAGACTAGTTACAGGAAAGGTAACTAATTAGTTTTATTTAAATAGCAAAATGTCTGATATATTACATGTGTCTCCATGTAGTGTAGCTGATGTACAATGGATGTGTGAATGCATATCACATATCTACCCACCCATGTATACACGTCCCATACAGAATACTCACACCCCTTGCTACTGTAATGACAGCACATATAGGCATGTTATGTAAAGGAAATAATATACACCTGGCCTGCAACAAAATATACAGCCCTTGAACCCACGAACCTGTACACAATAGCCAAATCATATAACCACTAAGCCATCTGAACTGTACTATTTTATGATGTTCTCAACCATAGCATGCAGTGCAGTTGGTTTATCATAGGGAAGGAAGACTGTGGAATCAGTAATGATTTAGTTGTCAATAACTTGTAGCACTGTCAGAGCCAAGAGCACCTTAGTACAATTTTGGACCATGCCAGATAAAGTTGGGGGACCAATCTATGGACATACAAACAAATTGGTAATGAAACAAAGGGACCCATGCCACTGACATCTGCTGCCCCCTACACAGTACAACTAATAAGTACACAGTACACTGCTACAAAATCACGATACACCATACACAATGGCCAGACATACATTGACCTCTCAGCAATATAACTGAAATGACTGAGGATAGTAAAACATCAGACAACCAGCCATCAATACACACAACTGTTTTACTGTGTTTTGCCGTCAAGCTTTACAACATTACAAAACATAATTGCCTGAAATACAGGAAGCAATTGACACTTAATTATGTATGTTCTTAAACAGCCTCCAAATACACTCCTCAGTTAACCCTCTAGGGGATACAGTATCAAATGGCACAATGTAAATTGATTCTTCACATAACAATGGTTCTAAGTGTTTGATGAAACTGGGAAACAGACCTTTTCCAAAAAAGTGCATTGTAACCCACTACAGTCCCAATTGTGAAATGTATTACAAGTAACAGCTATAGAATGTTTGTCCATGTAATAACTAATATCTATCACATGTTCTAACATACTTATTCTAAGCCATGCCCTACTATTCTGCAGACCCACATCTTCACTATACAGGGTTCTCCATGCTGTCCAGCCTTTGCACTCATATGTATGGCCCTTACCACCCTTAATGTGTCTTATTCCATATCACTGGGATGATTGCAGGAATGTCAGCACTAAATATTGATAGACCATACCTATCATCGTTCTACTGCATGATAACTGGACAAAGCCTGTCATATAAGTGGAGGTCAGAGGTCCAACTATAGGGCCATATTTGATATATTGTTGTTATACTCTGAAAAAGTTGCTGGTGTTACACAGTTGGTTGCAGCATCTCTATTCTGAGGGATATGAAGTCAAAAACACATATGGATGTTGCCATTTACTGGCAGCAATCACCGGAGTATGCCACAGATTTGCCAGGGACAACACCTGCTGGGTAACACACAAAACATAACAGGCAAACTTCTGGCCATTATGTGGATAGGCCTACAGTTCAGAGTTATGCAGACACATAACTTTGTCAGACTGACATCCATGCAGACGGAGCATGTACACACAAAGCCTGCAAAACTAGCAGTAGTCACACCATATAACAGCAATACTCACATTTGGTCCCTAAGTCTGTAACCTTCTCCACCATTTAGTAGACCGGTCTCCACAAGTCTTGTTGTAAGAGTTATTCCCACCTGCTGTGTGTAACACTCACTAGCCATACACCTCCAGGATGTGTTCCTCACAGCCAGGGCAAAGGGACAACACCCACATTAAGTACTCAATGTGTTGCCATGACATTGGCTATTGGAGGAACTACTCAGTTGCTCTGTATGCAATTAGCAAGTGGCGAACACCAATTGGTGCACAGGCCATCACCTGGTCAAGAGCATTACCTACAAAGGGCATGCAGATACATATTCCAAACATATGTCTACCAGTACTCCACATTGGGAATCAGAAAGACACGGAGCAACCTGCTGATATAACCCAGTGCAGTGTGAAACAATAAAAAGGTATGTGAAACTAGTCAGCATATAAGTGAATATACTATGTGCTTTCTAATAATGGGAGATAGGATTTTGACAGATTTATGTCTGAGCAAGACTTGCTGTTGTGATGACCTACTAAACAGCACCTATGGCCATAGCATCTGCCTCTCGCTGCTGTGAAATAGAACACAACTCAGGACCCTAACTCATCATGGGAAAGGACTATATAAGGGACTTTGTCCATCCCTTCCACCCTGGCATTCCCTTAACCCTTCCAGAAAGTCTAAATCTTCATTTTCTCTTTGGCAACAGATTGCTTCAGACAAATGGTTACTGAATGAGATCCATCTATCACATAAATGGCAGTGAGAAGAAATTCCTCCTTTCCAGGGAATTCCTCTTCATCCAGTAACTGAAACCCTTCTCTTTTCTCCTGTCTTACTTCATATGCTGCCTTGGGGTAATTGAAACGGTTCCTTCTCATCATATAGGGGAAAGCATTACTCAAGAATGTTTTTAGTGTCAAAGAAAGAAAACTACTGGAGACCAGTTCTGTATCTTCTTTCTTTCCTGAATCATTTAGTGATAGTACCACATGTTCAAACTGCTTTATTTCACAACCTGTTACCCCTTCTTCCTCATTTGAATTTTCTAATAACTTTAGCTTTAAAAGATGCATATCATCACATCCATATTCATGCAGATTTCAAGTGTTTAAGGTTTTGTTTGTCTGGATTGCATTATTATTTATCAGTCTTACCTTTGGACTATCCTTTGCTCTAAGGGGGTTCACAAAGTATCTCACTCCTGTGACAGCCCATTACAGGCTACAGGGTATCCACATTTTTCCATATTTAGATAACTTGCTTATTTTTACTATCTTTTTTAATGTGCCAGGAATCTTCTGGCTGTGTAAGAGAGCTCCTTCAAAGGCTGACATTCCAAGAAAATGTTCACATTTTTTTTGGCTCAGTCACATGGTTGTTTCCGGAATACTGGGCAGAAACCTCAGTAAAAAGAGCTGTACTTCCGTTGGAAGACTAGATCTATTTTTAGATCTATTCCAGGGGTTTTCTACTCAGACTTCTATCTCAATGAGGGAGTACCTCAGGATTATGAGTCTCATGGCTTCCATGAGTCTCATAATACCTCTTGCAAGACTCCACATGAGATAGATAAAATGGTATCTGAAATCTTTGGTCCCATTGTCAACAACCATTGTCTTTTCAAATCTCAGTTCTACAATTTGAGAAAAGAGAACTCTCTTGGTAGATATATTAAATTTCTCAGACTCCATGTCTCCCATTCAGTAGAGTAGCCAGGGCAGGGGAAGAGAGGTACCTTCCTCATGCACAAAGTGTTTGGGGGGCACAATCATCTAATCCCAAAACCTCTTTAATGCAATACCGGCTTTTAAAACTTAGTATTGCACTTGTGGTCAAACCCGAGTGCAGTAGCACTCTAAGTGTTACCTAAAGTATAGCAGTTGCTTGCTACAGTTTCAAAATAAATATATATATATATATATATATATATATATATATATATATATATATATATATGTTTAAGTAAAACCTGAGTGCTGTAGCACTCTGTGCAGGTAGGTATAAACTGTAGTAGCTGTTTGCTACAGATTAAAAGAATCTCTGTAATGACTTTGAGGGAACATGTACAAAATTCTTGGCTATGCTTATAAGGGCCTTCAAGTCCATAGCCTAGTATCATCCTATGAACCTATGAACACATGACAAACACTGGAGTCTCTGGCAAATACTACTGGCTGTGCCACTGCTAGGCCAACTACAGATATGACACCACTCATGACTGTTTTGTAGTCTGACATGTAGTCCACTGCTTTCACACTGTGAGATCCATCTGTGAGCTATTTGCAGACCACTTAGTGACTTCGGGATTAATGAATAGATGAGTGTGTTTGCCTGTGATTCCTGAGTGTGGAATTGTATTACAGGACTACAAGGGCCAGATATCTTGTTATGGACTCCATATTGTTCTATAGTAATATCACATGACAAACAGATTATAGGACTGAAGAGTGTCCACAGCTACCACAAAAGTGGGCCCTGTACAGTGGACATTTGGTAGTTTGCTGGGTGGACCACACAAAAATGTAGCAAAACCCACCCCCCAATGGATATGGATCACAATGTTAAAGACACACACACACACACACACACACACACACACACACACACACACACACACACACACACACACAAACACAAGCACACACACACACTTGCCAGGACTGAGCTTCAAACCCCTACCTAACTAGTTTACTGCGCTATAGTGTTACACTTTTATCAGACGCACCACGAAGATTACATATTTGAGAGTTCTCCAAAGGTATCTTTAACAGTGAGTGACATCAGCAGCAGTGATAAAGGAGGGGAAAGGGAAGTGTAGCAAGTGCCAATGGGCTCAAAATCATGTCTCTATAACTACAGACACTCTCACACAAGCCACACACTTTTACATTTGCTAGAACAGAGATTAGAACTCCTACCTAAATAGTTTATTGCACTATAGTATTACACATTTATCAGACACACCACAAAGCTCACATATTTGAGAACTGTCCAAAGGTATTCTTAATGGTGAGTGACATCAGCAGCAGTGATAACAGAGGGCAATGTGAAATGGAATGAGTTGGAATGGCTTCAAAATCATTTGCCTACGAACACACACACAGACAGACACACCTTTCCATTTTACAGGACTGTGATTAAGATTGCTACATAAATATTGGTAGTCTACTGTTACACAGTTATCAGAAGCACAACAGAGCCTATAGGGCTGAGGGCTAACAAAAGGAATTTGTACAGTGACTGACTGCAGCACATGTTCTGATATTGGGTAATGGGATGTGTACTGGGTGGGGAATTGAGTAAAACAGCAATTCCTTTATACCCAGAGTTGTCAGAACTGAAATTCAAAACCCTATCTATCTACTTCATAGGTTCATATGTTCATAGGTTGATACTAGGCTTTCTGCCCTAGGGCATTTATAAGCCTAGCCAGAGTGTGTTTGGCTTTTGCCAACCTTTTAGATTAGTTGACTGTGCCTCTGTATAGTAGGTTACAGAAGGTAGCCCTTTTAAGGTTAGTTTACTGTACCTCTGTCAAGCAGTGACACAGAAGAGATCCCAGGGGTAAACTTACGATCTCCCATCCACTCGTCAAGATTTCTCTTGAAGAGGGTCATTGAGGGGCTCTGCCTAACATGGACTGGGATTTTGTTCCAGAGTGAGGGGAGCCTCTGGGATATGAATCTGTCCCTCCAGCATGTCCTATTTATTTCTGTGCTGAGGTTCAAGTCCCTGGAGCATGTAGCTCTGAGGGATTTGGATTTCCTGAGGTGAAGCATGTCCATTAATTCTGGGTTGGACATGGCTTTATACGTCAGACACAGATCACCTCTGAGTAGGCGGTACGCAACTGAGTAGAGCTGAAGTTTCTTTAGCCGAACTGCATAGGGCATCCGTTTGAGCCCCTTGATCCTTTTGGTGAGATACTTTTGGGGTCTTTCCAGTTTCTGCAAGTGTCCATTAAGGTACATCCCAAACAGAGCATTGTACTCAATTATGGGCCTGATAAGTGATGAGTAGAGGGGCACAATGACCTCTCTTGATCTAGATGTGAGCCCTTTCGTGATAAGGTGGGCTATATAGAAGGTCTTTCTAACCACTTTGGCAATGTGATTGTCAAAGGAGAGATTGCTATCTACTTGGGTCCCCAAGTCCCTAATTACTTCTTCCGTACTTAATGGATTACCACCTATGTGGTAATTTGTGGGCACTTTGTTTTTCCCAAAGTGGATGACTATGCACTTTTTGGCATTTAGCTTTAGGCCATGGCTCTGGCATCAGTTATCCGTCTCTGTGAGATCCTTTTGGAGGATGCTTGTGTCAGCCAGAGAGTCGATTACGGCACCCAGTTTGCAGTCATCTGCGAACTTGGTCAGCCATAGTCCAACCATGTTAGCCTGTACCTCAGAGAAATATATACCGAACAAGAGAGGTCCCAGGACTGAGTCTTGTGGGACACCACTTGTAACTGGTTTGGAGTCTGACATGGCACCTGCTATTCTGACCATGTGGGTTCTATCCCTGAGCCAGTTTGTAACCCATCTTGTGACACAGGGGTTGATATTTAAACTGGTGAGCTTATTTATGATGCCTGAGTGGGGTATTGTGTCGAAGGTTTTTGCGAGGTCCAGGTAGGCTGTGTGGACTACCTTCCCTTCATCTATGGCATTGGTAACTGCTTCAAAGAAGTCGACCAGGTTCAAAAGGCAAGATCTGCCCTTAACAAAGCCGAATTGGGTAGGATCCAGTGTCTGGAGGTTCCCAATGTCTTTGTTTATGATTTCCATGATGATACGCTCCATAGCTTTGCAGACCAGGCTAGTCAGGCTTATAGGGCAATAGTTTCCAGGGTCTGTTGTGGCACCACCTTTGTGGAGTGGGACCACTGTTGCTGTACGCCATTCCTTGGGTACATATTCTGTAGTAAGGCTGAGATTGAACAATGACTTTATATGAGGGTTTAGTTCTTCTTGGAGCTCATGTATGACGCAGCCCGGGACACCGTCTGGTCCCATTGATGCTGTGTTTTTTGCTTTGGAGAGGGCAGCTCTCACCTGTGCATCTGTGATCTCAGGAAGGCTACACTCTGTTGGGACAGACATTTGCTCTTTTGGGGGGAAGGGGGAGAAGTTTGCACTGAACCTTTCTGCCAGGATGTTGGCAATGTCTGTGGGTTCAAGTGTATTTTTTGTCATTTTGCACTAACTCAGAGCATATCTGGGAGTTGCCTCCCAGGTTTCTGACATAACTAAAGAAGGCTTTGTGATTATCTTTAGTGTCTTGTGCAATTTTTCTTTCAAAGCTGGCCTTAGATGATTTTATGAGGGATCGTAGTTTCTTGCTAGTTCTGATCAGTGACACCTTCCCTTTTTGGGATTTTGCTCTGTCATGTAGTAGCTTTCTCCTTCTGTTGTATAGCTTATTTATGGCCAGGATCCACCAGACAGGGCTCCTGCCTTTGGAGGAGTGAGTCTTGGTTTTATTTGGGATAGCATGCTCCATGCATTCCTGTAGGTGTCCATAGAATGCTTTTGTAAAGGATTCTGCATTTTGGGCCGTATTTTCCACTGGCCTGGGGGCTTTGAAGGATTCCACCTCAGTTTTGAGAAGTGTGAAGTTTGCTTTTGAGAAGTTATTCACTGTAGTTTCCTTGGCTAGAGGTGGGGACGGAATATAGATGTCCAGTGAGATTTGTTTATGGTCTGAACTTACCAATGAGGGGTATACCTCTGGTGTGGAACATAGAGACCCCATGTTGGTGATGACCAGATCCAATATGTTTTCCCCTCTTGTGGGAGTGGTGACCAGTTGTTCCATAGCATTTGAGATTATAAATTCTAGGATCCGTTGGGTGAGGGTGTTTGGGCTTGAGTAGTTTTCCCAATCGATGTTTGGGTAGTTGGAGTTACCCAATATAATAGTGTTTGGAGAGACCTTCATATTCTCCAGTGTTCTCAGGAAAGCTGAATGAGGTTCCTGTTTTTGGGAGGGTGGTCTGTAGCAGGCTACAAACTGAAAGGCAGTTTTGCCCACTGTTAGTTGCACATGGATGGTCTCTGATGCTTCGTGCAGTGCCACTAACCTGGAGGTGTGGGTATCTTTGATAAATATGGATACTCCCCCTCCTTTTGTGGTTCGGTCCGAGTTTTGGGGCTGGAAAGCATGGTATGAAGTATAACCTGTTAGTGCTGGGGTCCTCTCAAGAGCCTTGAACCAGGTTTCTGTTACTGCACAGATATCAATATTCTCCATACTGAGGAGAGTCTCCAGTGTGTGCATCTTGAGGGTTAGACGTTTCGTGTTGAGCAGCATTATCCTTAGTTTTTTTTTCTTTGTGTTGTCTATGGGGGTGAGTTTGTCTTTTGAGCCTTGCCTAAAAAAGGCACTATAGGGGAGGCAAGAGCCTTTGCCAGTATTCAAAAACCCAGGGGTGGCAGGTGCAAGCCGTTGCTAGCGAAGCAACGTGGCTTGTCGAGCATGTCATCCCAGGCTGACAGACACTGGATCCCCTTTGAATGACACCAATACTTTAGCAAATTGTTAAAATTGATAATTTTGTCTTTGTACTGTGGCATCATTCTTGGTGAGGGTAAGATGCTACTCAAGGTCAGGGTCATACCGGCCTGGGCTACATGATCAAAGAGCTCCTGTACATCTTTTTTCATGTAGTCCAGGGAGGTACATCTCAGGTCATTCACACCAACATGGACAATGATGGAGTCATATTTGTACTTGCTTTGGAGTGACCTGAGTGCTTGTGTTATGTGGCGGATCCTGGCACCCGACAGGCAGCTTACAGTGACTTTCTCCTTGTTCAGCCTGGTGAGTGGGATGTCAGTGTGTCTGACAATAGAGTCACCTATTACAAGTGTATTAGGTGTGTTGTTTAGCCTTAAGGGCTGTGACTGTGTGGCACACTGACTTTGTGAGCTATGTGCTACGTGGATATTGTTTCCTGGTTGGTGTTGCTTGGATGTCTGCTTTGGAGGTCTCTGCTGCTTAGGCAGATTTTTATTTAGAGCCTCTGAGTATGTTTTTGTGTGTTTATGTGTTTGGTTTGCTGATGCAATAGGTCTATGTGAGACTGGATTTGTGCTGTGTGTGGTTACCTTCTCCTCCTGACAGGCTGTGCCAGTACTGGGTTGAGAGAGCTTAGCCTCCAGTTTGGCTATATAGTTACATCTCTCACATATATTTGAGCTTGTTTGGAGGAGGAGAGGGTGGTCTGTATACATAAGGCAGTTGTAACATTGCCTCAAGATTCCCAGATTCACCAGCTGGACTGGAGAGTAAACTCGAAATTGACATTTGGACATGCCTGAATAATATAGGGAACTACCTATTGACTGATCAGAAAGAACCAATAGGATCAGGTGCTTAGAAGGAGTATAAGAGGATGTAGTGCTTTAGTTTGTGTTTGCCTATGAGATTACTTAAATGAGCAAGTGCAGGGCTTTAAAATGAAAATAGAGTGCTTAATTAGAGATTTAGAGCAGTTCTAAGGGAAAAGTGAAGAGCAGACTTTGTGGAGCCGGGAATAGTTTAAACCTGTTTAAGCGGCACTACCCGGCGCTGATCTGTGCGCAAGACCGCGCAAAAAGAGAGTTGCAGGGTTTTAAGAGAGACAGATCAACGGGTTTAGAATTGACACAAAATGGCCAATAAAACTACAGCTTCTAGGCAGTAGCCACTCCTACAGGGACAGGCAGGCTGCTCAGTGTTAACTACTGCCACTTGTGAACACAGAGACTTCCCTTTAGCCCAACCAAGCACTGGCCTCCAAGAAACTTACAAACAGTTCAGAACAGCAAATCTGTAACTGAACTTTCTTAAATTTCAGAAAGTGGGAAAAAAGCAAGATTTTTTTGTTTTTTTTTCTTTTTTTGTTTTAGTTTAAATGTAGCAGAGATACACAAGTATTTGCTTTAGTAAGTTATGGATTTATCGCATGCGCTATTGAACTTACAAATCTAAGGCTTCTCCAAAGGTACATCTAAGGTGACATATATCAGCATTTAGTGTAGAGTGGAACGATAGGATGTGTACTGGGTGGGAAAGGCTTCATAATGGTACAGTCTCTCTCATTGTCTGTCTGTCTCTCTTCCCCATGTTTAAGTGTGTGTATGTTTGAATTATTGTAGTATGTTTGCCTTAGATATGTGTGCATATCACACAAAACAGATGGGGACTTACCACATATCTGCCACTTACAGCTGGATGTGAGTTTTCCTGTCCAATGTGTGTGTGTGTGTCTGTGTGTGTGTGTGTGTGTGTGTGTGTGTGTGTGTGTGTGTGTGTGTGTGTGTGTGTGTGTGTGTGTGTGTGTGTGTGTGTGTGTGTGTGTGTGTGTGTGTGTATAAAGACCAAACAGTTTACATTTTGGTGTGTGTGTGCATGGACATCTGCAGATAACAGATCTCGATGGTCCACTGTGGTGTCAGACATGGGCTTTATTTCTTTAAGTGTAGGAGCATGTCCAGTATGACCTTCTATATTGAGTATGGGGATCCATTCTCTAAGTGTGGAAGCATGCCCAGTATGACCTTCTGTATTGCTTGTGGGAATCCATTCCAGGGAGATTTGTATTTCAGTCCATGGTTTTGTGTGCTACAGCTACACCTAGCAAGCTATTTTTGCAGGATATCTGTAGATAGGTTGCCAATATGGAGACACAATTGGTCCAAACATGGGGAGATACTGTGTGCAACTATGTTTCCTATTACTGTCTGTGTTGCTTGTGTAACATGTTCTGATTTAGCATAGACTGTTGGACATATGTACTGTTTTACAGTGTAATGTATTGTGTCATCAACTGCTAACAGATATCAATGTTTGCTCACAGTTGTTTACCAGGGAAATATAAGAGCAATGCAGCAGAGACCAATATTGTAAGGCAAAGACTAGACATTGTGGCACAATCCTGCCATTGTGGAGGGGTGGCTACAGACAATTGAGTGATGTGTCCATGTAAATACATACATACATACATACATACATACATACAAATGTTTCAAGTACGGGCATTAATGCCCTTCTAGCTTGCCAATATACCAAAACACTTGTTCCCATAATAAATGTCCAGGCTGTTCTTAAAAAAAATGGTCCAGCTCCTTGGTGCTAAGCTGGCTGGGGATCCACTTCTTGTGCATTTCTCAAATTAACTGAATGTCCATATCCTGCTGTGGGCATACCTCTCGGCTGTACAGATTTGGCCAGGTTATCCAAAGGCAGGACTGGTATATCTGGTGGATTTCCCTTCACATTGTGGTTTACAAGCAGGTTTGTGGTTATGCATTCATGGGTTTGTAGTCAGGAGGAAGTATGACCAGACATTTGTGTTTCAGACTTCACATACTCCATAATATCCATGCATTTATGCCTCACCCTCTGTAATTCTATCCTTTTCCAAACAGTATGGTAGCAATATCTCAGATGTATTTCTAAAGTTTGACCTTTATCACAGCAGTATTTATGTCTTGGTCCACAATTCTTGCACTAGGACATGGAGAGGCATGCTACTGGCATTTGTCAGCATGGCCTTGCATTTGTTTTCTGCTTAATGTGTTATGTTTTTAGTTAGGACCCTATGACATTCCATATGATGGCACTCTGGGTGAAGCATATAAGGACACTATGGGTGAGCCATGGGCATTTGCCAGAGGCCTGTAGGCCACATGAGAGTGATGCAGGCCACTGCAGTTTGTCACTCATACATTACCAGGCTGCAAGCCAGTGGATTTCCCTGGGGTGACATGGGCAAGTGGGTGAAGTGTTCCTGGCAATCCTTCTAGTTCATAGTGATGCATCAATTTGGATGTGTGCAGGGTGCTGCCTACTGCTAGGGACACACCTGCATGGGACACCATGTCAGCATGCTGCATCCTCTGTGTATTCCATAAAAGACATATGCTGATTCTGACATCATTCCCAACAGCAAGGATATGACTGATGAAATACCTGTGGCTGTTGTGGGGGGTGGTAGACTGAGTGCATGTATGATATGGAAGATTATGGCCTGACTTATAGATATGACTGGGACTTTCTCCTGCCTTGTATGTGGACATCAGCAGTGTGTCATTACTTTATAACTGTGGTTTATGTGGGCTGCCAGTGATTGGGCAGACAACCAATATTCCATATTAGACATACAGTTAATGTGATGTTAATCTCTATATTTAATTCCAAAGGTGTGTGCAGTTCATAGTTACTTTCTAGTCACTGCGTAGAGTTCTTCCACCTGTGTACTGTTTCTATGGATGGACCCCTGTTCATAGCCTGTCCAGCTTTCTGACAGTAACACATATTGACATCTGGACAGTGAGTGTGTACAACTAGTAACATACGTGTAGCTGAGAAGCAAATTGGTTGGCACTGCAGTTGTTGGAACATGGCCCTGTCAAACAGTACTGTGCCTAGGCCACTGAGACACAGCATCCAGGCCTACATGCTGTCCACTTCCAGACAATATTAAACACTCACAAAAGATTGGCACACTGACCCCTGCATACACCAGTTATCATGTTGATTGGGACAGCTCAGGCAATCTGTGCTCCACTGATATTACTCTACAAACTTACATGTTACTGCCATTTATACATAGGGCTGGGGGGGGGCACACCTGATAACTTTCCACATTTGCACTGACTGCACTGGTGTTTCAGTTATAACTCTGTTTCCTTCCATTTAGTTCTGTATTGTGCTCTATCTTGCTGATTGGAGGCATATCAGTGGAGTACTCAAGTTAGATTGTAATGGCATACATTTCAGTTTCAGACATCTTACTCTTCAGAACTATACTGCAACTGTGAGATCTGTTGTGGTATGTCTGTGTAGGTCTACAGGGGAGCTGTTCACCACTGCCAGCATTTGTGGAGCTTTGCACGACCTTTATTTCCGGTCATCTACACCTGTCCTGCTGGGAGAGGCTGGGGGATGGGAATGGGAATGCTCATTGACATCCATGTGTGTGACCTGTGAGCACCCACAGTTAGTCGAGCCACCACATGTACTGCAGTAGGAGTTGTCACCCTGCGTACTACTACCTAGTATGGGGACAACAGTATTGAGTATGGATTTCATGCTGTCCCATACAGCTGTCAGCTATCTGCTGCTATCCCATTTGGCCGACCGATTCACTTGCATGCTTGCATCCATAGCATAAATATAACTATCAGAATATAGTACTCCATTCAGTAATTGATAAAAAGAGTGACCTACCTTGTGCCTGGGGTGGTATTGAGGATGGTGCTGGAGAGCTGCTGACTATATGGGACGTACGCAATGCACTCCATATACATGGTAAAGTACAGGTAGTATCATGTTTGGCATCCCTTCTACTGTATGTGTGAGTCAGAGAGAGGTATCAGTCCCTGGGTCCCTACAGTGTCAGTGTGTGTGCTATGCTTTGCCTCTTTGCCAAGGTATAGGCATACCGGGCACGCCTCTGTCTGCCTCTAGGGGCAGGCTCAGGAAGTTCCTCCTCCAAGTCCCTCTGTGCCTGTGGTGACCTTGGCAATGGTGGTGGGCTGTGTACCCCCTCTCCGTGCTGTTATACATACTGTGCAGCATGGCACATACTCTGAACATTTGTCCACATGTAGCTGGAGAGTACTATAAGGTTCCACCAGATATGGCAAGGCAACGGAACCGTGACTTGAGCATCCCAAACACACACTCTATAATAATCCTAGTTTGTGCATGTGCCTCATTATGGCATTCTTGTTCAGGGGTGTGTGCATTTCAAATGGGTGTCATCAGCCACAGCTACAGTGCATAGCCAGCATCGTCCCCTAGATGGCCAATTGGGATGCCCCTCCTGGCAAACCCCTGATACAGCTGTGAGGAATTCCAGATGTGGGAGCCATGATAGCTTCCAGGGCTGACAGCCCACACTTGCATGATAATTCCCAAGGCATCGCACACAAGCTGGCAGTTGATGGATGGCAAGCACTTGTGGCTAATGTAGACCCTACCCTGCTCACTGGGAAGTGCTTTGACGTGGATGTGCATGTCATGCATGGTGCCTAATACCTTCGTGTATTCAGCTACATGGTGGAAGAGACACATATTGCTGCTGAATTCCTCACAGGTGTTAGGGGAAGTGGATGTGTTCATGGACATGTGGTAGCATGGCATCCAGGAACTGATGGAGTACTCTGGATGCAGATGCCTGTGACACCCCCATGATATCCTCAGTAGGTGTTTGGACAGTACTTGTAGCTAGCATTCTTAAGGCTACACATACCTTAGTATCTGCTGGGATGAGTTCCCCTCTGTTTGTTCTGGATGTGAGGCAATGCCGGCACAGCTCCACAATTTGCTGACATATGTCCCTGTCCACCCTATAACACTCTGCAATCTCCAGGTCATGTAGCCCCTGATAGGTCACCCTGGGCCTGAACACTCTCCTCCTCCTCCTGGGTCTGCGGCAGTTGGCAGCATTATCCTCCTCACCACCATCAGCCTCCAGCACATGGTGATGTATCCAAGCAATGGCAGCCCCAAGCATTTTGTCAGCTTAAATTCCTAGGTTTACTCCGAAGGTGCAGAGGTTGACATGGTTAGGTGCAATCTGACACTTAGAAATTTTCCCCTCCAACCTGTGATTCAGTATAAGTCCCCTCATTTGCATAGCCCACTGCCTTAAGCCATCTTTACTGCACTATTCCTGAGCCTTCCCCTTTAGCAACCATTGTTCCCCGCCTGTGTTTACTTTCTGCATGCCATTGGCTATAATGACAAAATGCAGAAAGTAGTTCTACTGCAGTTCCCCCCCCAATTCTACATGTCCACCCCCCTCCCACTAGCATACCACATCCCCTGCCCTCAATGGCCGAGTTCGGCCAACATAAAATAAATTTATAATTTTTAAATTTTAGAGTGGTTTTGCATGCCAATGGCCATATATCTGGCCATTGCCATGCAAACCCTTATTAATACATGCTTTCTGGAGTGCTGACAGCTCGTTTTTGTAGATTGCAGAAATGTATTCGGTATTTCTGCAAGCTACACTGTTCCAGCATGGAACAAGCCACTTTGCTCGATCGCTAATAGAGCTCATTTGCATGGTTTTCACCAGCAAATGAGCTCATTAGCATCCCGCATGGCTTTCCATGCAAGAACAGTGTAGGGCCGCTCGTGCACGTCAAAACAGCACATATGTGGATCGCAAAGTGGTCATTTTTTGTGCAGGAACGGCTACTGCATTCATTAGTGAATCCGGCTGATGTTTTTCTCAGTTTAATTTGTCCAAGTCTTTTGGATTTCTAATACCATGGTGGGAATGGACCACATTTCTAAGTCAAAGAATGAGTGAAGTTCATGAAATTAGTATTGTTTCAATCTTTGATGTTAGCCAGAAATGCTCTTCGCAGCACCTGCAATGGGCGCAGTAATGACTCTTGCAATTCATATGGAGTTCCATGTACCTGCAACATATCTAAGTTCTTTTTTGTAAGACTAGTCGCTTCAACTACTACTATTGGAAGTGTCTGGGTATTGTTCTTCCACATTGCCCTTATTTCTGCCTGCAAATCCTGATATTTCATAACTTTGTGTGTCTGTCTGTACATAAGACCCTGTAATCACTGTGCGTAGCAATTTCAATGATCAATGCTACTTTTGTCTTCTTTTCATGGACAACAGATAAGTTCCTTATCTGATGAACTATCTGGTTTTCTTGTGTCTATTTTTTGAACTGCAGTTAATAAGTGATTTCAAGTGATATACTCTTCATAATTGTATATAATGCTTTGTGGCTCATGTTTCCAGTGTTTTTCAATTTCTTCAATAGTATAATGTTTGCACAACCCCAGTGGAACAGTCTTGCCACATTATTATGCCTTCAGTATGCAGTCCTTCTGCCATTAGTATATTACAGCCAGCAACAAGATGTGAGACTGTTTCCAATTCTGTTTTACAAAGCCTACATTTGTCTGTTTCTCCCACATGTTCAATAGACTTTGTAAAGCAACATGTACTTAGTCCACTATCTTGGTTCACCACTATTAACCTTTTATCTTTTGGTTTAAATTCACCTCTTCTTAACCATTCCTATGTTCGATCTTGACCAACATGAGGTTGTTCTAAGAGTTTTCTATACTTGCAACTTTATTTATGCATTTTCCACATTTCTTACTTCTCATCTGATCCTTAATCTTACACACTTTCTTTTGCTTTTTGGCATATTCAGTTGCTGCCTGATTTTTATCTGCTTCTGGTTTTATTTCTATCCCCCACTTGACACCAATATGTTTCTCCTAAACTATTAGGCTTATTCTCCTCATGTTTCAAAACTTTCACTACATTTGGGTCTTGTGAGGTTAGCAGATCTGTATGCAGTCCCACAATTGCAGATCTATACATGTAATCGACTTTCGCTGAGGCCCATACTTCTTTCAAGATGGGGAATATACAGTCTTGTTATACACAGATTTTTATAAATCATTTGATGAGCATGAAGCACCCTTCTTATTTTCCTATCCAACGGATCCAACACCTTTTGGTGCCAGTCAATCAGTCCAAAACTGTAAGTTAGGATAGGAAGAGCAAATTGGTTTATAGCTTAGACTTTTTTACTAGATGTCAGCACTGTTAACAGTAATAATTTTAGTCTTCTAAAATATTCCTCACTAAGTTTTATTCACATTTATGTTTTATTGTTGATCCTTCATCAATTCCCAAATTTTTACATACTCCTTCTTGCTCAAGTTCTTTAGCATCACATTCCAGTCCCAAACTGATGTTTTCTTGATGCTGCAGCTTTCCTGCTTTAAAGGTTGCTTTTGCACATTTATCAAGACTAAATTACATTCTTATATCATCTGAAAGAGATTTCACCATTTGCAGTTGTGCTTTCAGTTCCTTATCTGATGAACTGTATCATCTGCAAAACTAGATGAGAAGTCTTTACACTTTGTTATTTTCTGGGAGCCAAATTGTAGCCATGACCTAATCTGTTAAGTAGACAGTGTAATAGGTTAACAGGGCAAGACAAAAGAGCAGCAGTGACAGTCACTCTGGAATACCCCCCTTTGAATTTTTATCCCTGGAATAATAATTTGTCCTTTATCATGGCTTCACTGCAAAGTGATTTGCCACTTTTTCATGGTCTCTGTATGGTCGCTGTAATCGAATCGATCAGTGTAGAGTACATCCAATACATTTTTAAACACTCTTTAATCCATGAATGTTGGATACCGTCAAATGCATTTTGCAGTCTATCCATGACATACTTAGATTCTTCCCCTTTTTACAGTTCTCAATGATGACATTATTTAACAACAAATGATCCTTTTCTGCATATAACTTTCTTTTGTTACCCTTTTGTTCTATTGCCATGATTGAGTTTTTTTCTAAATGACTATAAACTCTGTCAGCATCAATTTCAGTGTATAGTTTATATGTTGTCAGAAGACAAGTTATTGGGCTACAGTTTTTAGGATAACTTGCAGGTCTGCTCTTATATAGGAGCATTGTTTTTCCTGCTGTTGGCCAGGTTGGTGTCTGCTTGAGGTGTGCATATAAATAATCCTAACTCATGGCTAGACCTTCATGTAAAGATGTTAATAATTTTAGCCAGAAGTTAGGTATTGCATCAAGGCCTGGTATTTTATACTTAGGAGTATTTCTGAACTTTGTTTCAACCTCTCTGTCTGTTACTTCCACAAAATCCAAGAAAAGTACTGAAGAAGCTGAGAAAATTATTTTTTAGCATAGTTAAAATTTAATGTTTGCTATTCGTCCCAAAGACTTCATCAGAAATGATAAAATTACAATTCCAAATCACTTTTAAACCATTCAAAAAAACATTTGACCAATCACATTATCTCATTAATAAATCAATTAAATACACAAAAACATTTAAAGACATACTACAAAAAATGTACATCTCAATGTGTCCACACAATTAACAAAGTTTAAAACACAAGGGCATTCACCCCTGTATATTCACTTTAGTAATTTTCCTATCTTTTAAGAAACATTTTATATTCACCATGTCATGCATTCTTTCTCTGCAAATATCTTTGGGGCTGCTCTTTTTGGAGTGATTAGCTTTGCTTTCTCCTTTGCATAAATATTATGCCATATTAAGTCTCTTTTTCTTTCCCGTGTCCATATTTCTTCCTCAGATCTCCTGATTCTCCTGTTTCTTCTTACTTGGGAGACTCACTCCATCATGCTGTGATATAAGCTGTGTTAGACTTTCTACACTTACTTTTTCTCTTCACAGGTATTTCATAACTTCAGCTTCTATTTTTTTAACTTCCACTTTACCAATCTTCCGTTGTACAGTCCCTCTTTGTGGTATTATTTATTTGTACTGTGAAATTTTTCATATCTAGATGTCTTTGCCTGTATTTCTCTTTGAATATCTTTGGGCCTCCCTTTTTTGTATTGTTTAACTTGGCTTTCTCCTTTTCATAAATATACTGCACCATATCACATCTCTCTTTTTTCCCCATGTCCATCTTCCTTTTTTATACCTTTCAAAAGTCTCTGTATTTTGTTCTTTACCTTCCTCAGTTGCTTCTTTTTCCAAACAGACCAAGGTTTCTTGGTCTATATAATGTTTTTCATAAATCTGTTGTATTAATGAACACATATTTTTATTTGAAGTTTTTGACAGATTCTCTTGTAGAAGTGTTTTATTTCCTCTAATTTCTCTTTTAATCTTTTTGTATATCTTCTGTCTGGAAATTCTGGGCTTCTTACATAACAGTAACTACATAATCTCTTTTCCTCAACAGTCCACAGTGTCATCTTTATGGCTCTTTTGTGACCTATCAGTTTTTGTAATTTTTGTGGGCTATTACTTCCTTCTACAGCAAGGGGGCCATCTTCCCCCTGGGCCTAGCTTAGCCCCATTGTAGGAATGTTTCCATGTCTTGAGTGTTCTACAATGCCATTTTTTTCTGTCCTAGCACCTACCAGGATCGGACACTTATTTATCCTGGGTCTTGTGCACCCAGATACTTTTTCATTTTTTACTGTACTTCTGTCCATAATTTATGCTATATAAAATATAGTCTATATATCAGTGTTGTCTTGGCAAGATTTTTTGAAAAAGAGGGTCCACCTCATGAAGGTACTCACCAAGACATGAGGATTAATTCAATTCCAACAATACTTCTCTCCTTTGCTTGTTGACTTATCAGCTCTCTGTTCATATAAACTTTTGGTGCGGCACCAAAAGTAAATAAATCAAAAAATGCCTAGGCACTGTACAAATACATGGTTTTCACATTTTTTAAATTTCTGCAAGTCTTTTGGGTTTCTAGTACCGTGACAGGCATGGACCACTATTCCTAAATCAAAGTATTATTAAAGTTCATGAAATTAGTATTGTTTCAGTCTTTGATGTTAGCCAGAAGTGGTATTTGCAGCACCCGCAATGTGCCCAGTAATGACTCATTTTGCAATTCATATGGAGTTACATTCAGTAACATAGCTAAGTATGACTGTAAATTCTTTTTTATAAGACCTGTTGCCCCCACTACTGTTGGAACTGTCTGGGTATCCTTCTTCCAGATTGTGCTCATTTTCACCTACCAATCCTGGTATTTTATGACTTTGTGTCTCTCTGCATGTAAGATACTGGGTGAAGCCATTTTGATGATCAATGCTACTAATGTCTTCATTTCATGAACAACTAGATCTGGTTTTCTTGCATCTGTTTTTGAACTGTCAGTAATAGATTATCCCATATGATATAAACTTCATCATTTTCTTTAAAGCTTTGTGGCTTATGTTTCCAGTGTTTCTCAACTACTTCACTATTATAACGTTTGCACAATCCCCAGTGCAAGTCTTGCCACATTATTATGCCTTTCAGTATAGAGTCCTTCTGCCATTAGTATATCACAACCAGCAACCAGC
Source organism: Protopterus annectens (assembly GCF_019279795.1). Classification (NCBI taxonomy): domain Eukaryota; kingdom Metazoa; phylum Chordata; order Ceratodontiformes; family Protopteridae; genus Protopterus; species Protopterus annectens. The sequence goes on from NC_056726.1 coordinate 492,191,365, forward strand.
AACAACATGTGCGACTGTTTCCAATTCTGTTTTACAAAACCTACATTTATCTGTTACTCCCACATGTTCAATGAACCTTGTAAACCAACAGTCCGCTATCTTGGCCCACCAATATTAACCTTTCATCTTTTGGTTTAAATTCACCTCTCCTTAATAATTCTTGCATTCAATCCTGACCAACATGCGGTTGTTGCAAGAGTTTTTTATACTTGCAACTATAGTTATGCATTTTCCACAATTCTTGCCTCTCATCTGATCCTTCACCTTATATTCTTTATTTTGATTTTTGGCACATTCAGTTGCTGCCTGATTTGTATCTACTTCTGGTTTGATTTCCATTCCTGCTTAACACCATATTATTTTGCTAAATTAAGCAGGAAAGTCAGCTTCACTTATTCTCCTCATGTTTCAAAACTTTGACTACATTTGGGACTTGTGAGGTAAGCAGATATATATGCGGTCCCATGATTGCAGATCTATACATGTAATCAATTATGAGGAATAATAATTCCTTCTTATATACCTCCTTCTGAGCAAGGAATATATAGTCTTGGTATGCATTGACTTTTATAAATCATTTGATGAGCATAAAGCATCCTTCTTGTTTTCCTGACCAGGCTATCCAACACCTTTTTGGGCCAGTCAATCACTTCAAAACTGTAAGTTAGGACAGGAAAAGCAAATTGGTTTATAGTTTTGTTCCTAGATATCAAAGCTGTTTTCAGTATTAATTTTAGTCTTCTAAAATATTCCTTACTTTTACTTGCATTTGTTTATGTTTTTGTTGATCCTTCATCAGTTCCCAAATATTTATACACTCCCTTTTGCACAAGTTCTTTTATATCACATTCCTGTCCTAAACTGATGTTTTTTTGGTGCTGCAACTTTTCTGCTTTAAAAGTTGCTTTTGCACATTTATCAAAACCCAATGTCATCTGAAAAAGTTTGACCACTTGCAGTCATGCTTTCAGTTCCTCATCTGATGAACTATACAGTTTTAAATCATCTACAAAAAAAAGATGAAAAGTCTTTACACTTTGTTGTCTTCTGGGTGCCAAATTATAGCCATGACCTAATATGTAAAGTAAGCAACTTAGTGGGTTAAGGGCAAAACAAAAGAGCAGTGGTGACAGAGAGTAAACCGGGAATATCCTCCTTTGAATTTTTATCCCTGGAATAATAATTTGTCCTTTATCGTGGCTTAACTGCAAAGTGGTTTGACACTGTTTCATAGTCACTGTAAGGTAATCAATCAGTGTAGAGTGTATCTTACACATCTTTAAGCATGCTTTAATCCATGAATGTGAGATACTGTCAAATGTTTTTGTGTAGTCTGTCTGTCCATGCCATACTGAAATTCATTTCCTTTTTACAATTCTCCATTGTGACTTTAACAACAAATGAACTTGTGTTCCATATGACTTTCTTTTATTACCCCTTTGTTCTATTGCCATGATTGAGTTTTCTTCTAAATGACTATAATCTCCACCGGCATCAATTTCAATGTGTAATTTATACGTCGTTGGAAGGCAAGTAGGTTTAGGATAGCATGCAGGTTCACTCTTAAGTAGGAATGTTTTTCCTGTTGTTTACCAGGCCGGTGTCTGTTCACGGTGCACATATAAATAGTTTGCATTTATGTGTACATCTTCATGCAAAAATGTCAATACTTTTTGCCAGAAGTTAGGTATTGCATTTGAGTCTGAGGTTTTCCAAGTAGGAGCGTTTCTTAACTTTTTTTCAGTCTCTCTGGATGTTATTTCATCCCATTTCATTTCCTGTACATTTGAACTTCTTATTCTTTCTTTTACTTCTTCTATTCATTTAACATCTTTGTTATGTTTCATAGGGTCTTCATAGATAATTCTCCAAAAGGTATCTATTTCTTCTTTTTTGTGGTGTTTCAATTCATTTTGCATTGTTTCCTAGTTCTCTATAAAACTTTTTTGGGTCATCAATAAATTCCTTATTTTGTACTTTTTCTTTATATTTACCTGTATATCTTCTAAGGTTTTCTGCCTGTGCTGATATTTTTAGTTTAGTATTTGCAATAGTTCAAAACAGATGCTAATCTGTTCTGATACTCACATTGTTTTTATCACATCTATATTTCTGAGTATTTTTGTTGAGTCATTCTCTGTTTTATACTCTTCTAACAGTGACACTTCTTGTCTTAATTGCTTTGTAGTTTTCTCTATTCAATATTTCCATGATGGCATTTGATTTCTCCTCTTCCATTCCCTTACTGCCTTGAGTTTTTGGTGGTAAGACTATCTGTTATTAATTTATCTGCACAGTAACATGTCCTATTTGCTTCTGTTATGTCACATGAATCTCCATGGACAGTTTTAATTACTGCATTTATTTGTTTCATCAGACTTCTATGTTTCTCAGTTTTATTGACTCTCTCTATTCTATTTCTTTCCTTGATCTTAATATTTCTGTCCATCTCTGTTAAATCAAGCAACTATTGTCTTAGATCATGTTCTTCTAAACTGAGGGTACATTGTTTGTTCATCATTTCCTGAATGTATTCTGAAGAAAGTTCCAAAGCACCTTCTGGTGCCAAATTCTCTTCAGTTTCATCCTGTGCCATCCATTGCTCTTTCATATGGGAACTCACTTGCCTATCACTCCACAACATTGACTGCATTAGAGTTGACACAGTTTCATGTTTCTTCCCTTGCTGTTCAACTCCAACTGGACATCTGTGCTGGTTTCCAGTAGAATGCTCCAGAGTATCTTCATATGGCAAGTGATTAAATGTTTCCCACTCCACTGGATTCCCCTTAATTTGAGGATCTTCTGTCTGGAAATTCTGGACTGCTTGCATAATAGTAACAATATGTAATTTATCCTCAGTAGTCTACTCTATCATCTGGGCTTGGCCTAACCCCATTGTAGGAATATTTCCATGTCTTGGGGATTCTACACTATTTTTTTTAGGCACGACACCAGTGTACCTACCAGGATTGGACACTTTTTTATCTGGGTCTTATGAACTCAGCTACCTTTTTTTTATTTTTTAACCTACTTCTGTCCATGATATATGCCACATAAGATACAATCTATATATCAGTGTCATCTTGGTAATACTTTTTTCACACTATGTAGGGTCTGCAATTAGGAGAGCTGCTAGAGAGGGAGATGATAGGTGTGAGTGTGTGTGTGTGTGTGTGTGTGTGTGTGTGTGTGTGTGTGTGTGTGTGTGTGTGTGTGTGTATGTGTGTGTGTCTGTATGTGAGTGTTTATTTATCTGTATGTCTACCTTTCAAATGTCAAATGCCCACTTTATCGAAAGTCACAAACTCCTGACCACAAAACTGAAAGTTCACATACCTGAAAGTTCAGATGATTGACACGGAAAATATCAATATGGCAAAGCAAATGGCAAGTTAGTATTCAGAAGAATTTTGAAGGAGATATATGGAATGTGGTTAAATAGCATCATGTCTTTAAGGGTTTGTATTGAGGACAAAAAGAAACATGGTGGAAGTAACGATGAAGGTTCTGGTTTCACTGGAGACGTGTTTGGACTTTAAACAGTAAGATAGAAAAAGAACATACAATAATTCACATGTATGTTTTGAATTTAGAATGGGCTATTTACGTGGAAAGATGTTGTCGTAAGGACATATGTGCTGGTAGATGTACAGTGTATCCATAGTTTACCATTTTGTTAAATGTAGTGCAATCTCAGAGTTGGTATATTTAATTTCTGGGGCATGTGGGAGGCATAGCCCCCCCACATGGGGGTACAAGGCAAGCAAAATCATAGGAACGGAAAAATAGTTGTAGTTTTGCATTGGTGTAGAGTAGGGAGGTTCCATTTGTTTTTCAATATTCAATATTATGGGGGTCAATTTTATATAGTTTCAGGAATTTGAAGTTTTGTTTTTGTGGTCTTTAGACTGTGACATTCAATCAAGTGGGCATTCAACATTTGAAAGTAGATCCACATCATATATCTATATAATTTATATATATATATATATATATATATATATATATATATATATATATATATATGTATGTGTGTGTGTGTTGTATTTGTGTGTGTCTGTGTTCTGTTTTGTTAGCATGTTTATGTAAATGTTGGGACATTTGGTTGATAAAAGAATTTCTTTAGCTCAGTTGATCATACATTTGTTTTATTGAATAGGCTTTGCACAGAATACAGAACTCTGCCTTGCAGAACCGTTGTTTAAGCCTATGCTGGTTTTCGTGGATGTCAGTGCTGAAGCTTCATTGTTGTTATTTTGCTGTAGCAAGTGGGTTGCTTCTCAAAGTAGGCTTAGAAGTGACAGATTGAAGAATGTCACGGGACAACTAGTTTTGTCTGATTTTCTGTTCTCTGACTTTTGCTGATCTCTGTCTGCATTTGATTTTGGTTTGAAGTTATTCATTTAAGGTTTGGTTACTTCTTTTTGCTGCACTTTCTTAAAGTGTTCATCTGTATTCAATGTGCTGCATTTATTACTGCTTATCAGTAGCCTGATTACACTGTAACTGTTATGTTAAGCCTCTTAGTTCTGATTTAAGCATTTGGGCTCCAAACCAGTTATTTTACATTATGAAGGTTTGTGATCTACATTCTTGTGGGAGGAGGGGGTAACTTCCACCCTTCTGAGGTGGGAATTGATGGTGAGGGCTTATTTTGCCTGCTATTCTAAGTGTTTTTGTTATGATTTAAGCACTTGGGCTCCAAACCAGCTATTTAACATTAGGAAGGTTTGTGCTGTACACTCTTCGAGCATTACTGTCTAGACAGATAGTTTTTAGCTACAAGAGCATTTGGTTTACACATAGCTGAGTGTTGTTCATCAAGTTCCTTGTGTTATTGACCTATTCAATATTTACATTTCCCACAGTCCTCCCTGCTAGATCAGTAGCCATGGGTATGCACTTCCTGACACTCTCTCTGTGGCCAATCTGGTTGAAATGGGTATTCAGAGACATTGTAACAATTGCCTCATGTACACTAAACATAATTATTCTTAATAAAACAGATAAAGTATGCAAGAGGTATAAACACTTTAATGCTAGAGTCAAAATTTTGTCATACAACCAAAACTAATCCTACAGAGGTTGTCAGTGACACACACACCATGCTTACTGCACAGGGTAAAGCTCCTATATATAAAACTACTTGTGCCGAGGCACTTACTGGAATCCTTCCTAAAACACTAAGATCCCCTGTACAGTACAATCAAAGAAAGGGTCCTCAGCAACCAACCACATAATGGTTAAGGTTTTTACCTCACAGACACAAGGTAGAGGGTTTGATTCTTATTATTGAAGGCGAAATTGACTAAGCTCAAAATGCCCTGTAAAGGCAAGCGAGCCCAGTACTTACCTATGAAACAGATATATATATGTATATATATATATATATATATATATATATATATATATATATAATGTGTGTGTGTGTGTGTGTGTTTAAAAGAGTGTGTGTGTGAGTGTGTGTGTGTGTGTGTGTGTGTGTGTGTGTGTGTGTGTGTGTGTGTGTGTGTGTGTTTGATGCTAGTAATTGGATGCAATTACAGCTATAACCAAAATATTGTGTAACAAATAGTTGGAAAAAAACATTTACTGAAACTACACTGATCTGAAAAGGGAATGTCCCCTGCACTACCTCACTTACATTTTAATCTTAACCCGAATCCTCACCCTGCACCAATTCCAACCAGGCATATTAGGTCATTAAACAGCCTTTTGTTAGCACTATCATTAAACAAGACACACAGACACATTTCATACATACAAATACAGTCACATAACACTGAAGTATAAGCGCACAGATGGATTGTTGATGCTGCAGTACTTACACTAACTGCAATGCTTACACTAATTACTCTCATTAACTTTTCTGCATGTTTTTATTCCTATCATTTCAATTAACAATTTTTACTTAAAAAAATAAAAAACTGAAAATATTTAACTTGCAGCTTTCCCTGGCCTTTTGCAACAATCAGAATTATATTCAGCTCAAAATTGCTGCCACTACCCATTTTATACGAATCAATCCTTCCTTCACCCTTCCGTTATTTTCCAAATTATCAAAATTTTTCTTTATTAGTTCAACTTTCTTAGGGTAATCTCTACTATAATATTTATACAACATGAAATTCATGCTTATTTCTTTTATGCCCATTAATAAATATGTTTTACATACTTTGTTTCAGACTGTTTTCTCTCTTTCATGTTTATTAAATAGTATTGCTTTACTTTTCCTAATCTGACCACAAAAAATGCATATTCTTTCACTTATAATTTTTCAAACCATACTTCCTTTCATTGGTAATTTGTTTATGACTGACTTTCATAAAAATCATGATACACATCCATAATTCATAAATTAGTACTAGGCTAACTGCCTTTGTGCACAATTTTAAGCCAAGCCAATTATCCCATGTGAGAATCAAACCTTGCATATTGTGTCTATAAGGTAAACACCTTAACCATTATGCCAACCTCCCCATTCTTTGAATTTCCTCAGAAACCTATCCCAACATTTTCCAAGGGTTAGTAGCAGAAAACACATTAATAATCTTATTACACTATTCCTATCTACTTTTTTTCTAAATCCTGAATATTCATTTTCCAAGAGAAAATCTTATTTTGATATTCTAATATTTCTTTATCTGTGTATACTTTTCATTTATTTTATTTCCTTTTTGATAAATTTCAGCTGTTATCACATATTTACTTTCTCCCCTGAAATTTAATACTCAATATAAATGCAAAGAAGCAGTATATACCATAGAGTGAATTTGCTCTAATCCTCCATTGCTTTTATTTTCTTCAGATGCAGTACTTGTTTTTATATTGGGATTAATCCTGAGCTCAAAATAATAGAAGCAATTACTAGTAATATTTTCTTCCCCGTTTTGCATGGCATTGTATATACATTGACCATATACCCTATACCTTATACCCTATTAGTTCCTAATATTACTGATTTGATCAAATATACTTTATTCTTGCAAGATAATTTTAGTGTATTCCAAAAAGTCATATCCCCTTATTTTTTTCTGTTACACCATTCCATTGCCCTTCTGCCTCCTTCACTATTCCAAAAAACATTCCAAATAAAGAAATATAACATTTAGTAAAAGAAGCACCTTCTATCTTTTTGACGCCTCTTATACCTTTACACTTCTCCTTGATTAATTACAAACTTACTTTCCTCAGAGACATTTAACATTTCAGCATTTTAAATATTTCTTTCAATCATACTTTATTTCCTGCTACTATTGTAACATTCTTTAAATATATTACAAGCTACAACATTCATAATTATAGGAAATTACACACTATTCATTGAACACACTTGCCTTAACCCTCCCTTTGCTTGTATTTCATCACTAAACCACTGATTAACCATAATCTTAATCCTTCTATTCACATACCAGTCTTAACACACTTCAATTAATTATATACTGTTACAAAATATTCAATAAACTCTCATGTTTTACACAATCTAATGCCCCATACACATCTCCAATTATTAATTTTTCCTCTGAATCTTATACCTCTCACCTGTCCAGATTTTCATAGAATGTCTAGATTTTTGCCTCATATTTTGTCTGTTCCTCATAAAATTTGGGGTTTTCTGGACTTTTTTGGCAAATCAGTGAAGACTGAATTTATTAAATAATCACAGGCATTTGAGTTTCAGACTTCATATCCTCCAGAAAATGCATTGGTACACAGTACCTTTTATTCTAGCAACTTTCTAAGTTTATAAGAACAGTATTTAAAATGTGTTCTTATTTTTGGGGCTTTGTCCCCAATTGTTTTTGGCTTTGCGCAGATTTTTTCTGTTAATATTGAGAGCTATGCCTCTGATCCTAATTACTTCTCATTCTTTCTATCCTTAATACCCTAAATACTTGATGTAACTATTTCTTCTAAAACCGTTTCACATCTTAACAGCATTAACTTCATCAACATTTAACTCCAACTTATAGATAGAAAGAAATGCATTATATGACATGTAAACTGCCTGTGCCTAGGCATTGACATACACACTAATATACACTGTTATAATTTGCTTCACATTCATTGAAATCTATAGGTATGATATGTAATTGTGGATTCACAATTATTTATTGAATTGTATTTTTCCAATAGACAACAGCATGAAAAATAATTGCAGAAAGCCACTTTGGGTGAACAATTCAGAAACATTTTTTGCTGGAGAGTAATCCCCTGCACCCCACCAGCTTATATATTCCAACTCAATGGTCATACAACAGTAGAAAAAGGGCAGCAGCTAATGTTTGCTTAAAGCAGGTTTCAGCAAAATTTCCTTCACACTGCTGTCAAAAAGGAAAAATAGATGAAATCTCAAACGCTCCTGATATAGTATTCTTTGCATTCCTTAGCTTACAGTTTCACCACCAATCAGCTTTACCTCATCCCAGAATTTTCCACTAAAATGCTTTCTATCTTAAAATATATTGGCCCCGTTGTGCAGCATCTTTGTTTTACGATTAATTTAATTTCCAAGTTGACTTCCCATGCTAAGACTGCAAGTGATTTTGCAAAAAAAAATAAATAAATAAAAGGAAGATTACATTGTGTTGCTTGATTTTTCAGTTTCACTATTAACTCAGTTTTTTTTCTATAACCTCACCCACACAATGATGCATAGTAGGTACTGGACAATTATTTACATACACTGCAAAATAAAATGGGTAAGAAAAGCAACTTACTTCTTTATAACATTAGCTTCTTACTTACATTGTGGTTTCACTATATTATCTCACTAATTTTCAGTGTAAGGTCTTCCATCTGCAAAACAGTTGATAACTTATCTTTGTAGTGAGTCAGAAACTTCTGCTGGTGCAATTAATATGGAAATACAGTAGCCTATAGCTTAGTTTAAGTAGCAAAACTTTGCAATCTCTGTCTTTCATGATATCATGGTAGGTGTTTTCAAATACAAGAAAATTTTAGGAGGACCACCCTTATCAACAAAATAAGATGCGAAAATAACCCATTCTTTTCATCAAATACTGCATAATTTAGTATTTCATATGTTATGGAGTTACACCCCAACTTTACGGGTTTATTACTTGCACTTACGACCAATACACTTTAAATGATTTCGTTGACAAAATTCTTCCAAACAATATGGCTTTACAAAAACACTCCCATATAAATCTTCCCTATTCAATGCTGAAACTGTTGTAAATGTTGTGTTTTACTGGACTGCACATTACAACTTGTTGATCTGTTTGTCTTTGCCATTTCAGCTTGGACTGTGATCGAAAAGAGTCCCTGTACCAGCTCACTAACCAAGTCTATATGTGTACAGCATAAATAAAAAATGTATTTAGCTAAATAATCATCGCTCAAGTTTTTGGTCTCAAAGATAAACAAAATCCCACCATTTTTTCTCCATTTTACACCACATTGTGTATTGGAATACAAGTGTCATCCCATATATAATACTAGTTGACACTGTATGCTACAACTTTGATAAAATCCTACAGAACAATGACTGAGTACCTCCAGCAGTAGAATGAGAGATGACATAATGCACACCCCCAGCAGGCGAATTAGTGATGACATCATGTGCACCTCCAGGAGGAGAATTAAAGATGACATCATGCTATAGTATCACACTGCAGGGGATGTAAAGGAAAGGAAACATACTTTCTTTGCAAGCATACACCATCAGTTTGGTTCTTTTATATGGCTGAAGGCTTTAAATGTACTATGAAAGACATTTAGCAACTTAATGTTAACACATAGCAAAGTAAGGTTACTGACAAAGAAATACTGACATTGTGTCAGAAGACAGTCTAATAGACCAATGATTTAGAACCCTTCTTTTGTAACAAAATGCAGAGAAAATGTGGAATCTTTAGATTTTTTTATTGTATTTATTCGTTAGGTGTATAAAAACACAGCACAAATTTTTCTTTTCAGAACAAGCTAGGTCACTGATTATAAAACATGCTCAGAGTCAGACATTAGGCAAATGGAAAATGAGAAAATGAAACCCACGACAGCAGAATATACTTCATTAGCAGCCCCGATTCTTTATCCTTTCGAAACCCTTAATACAACTACAGTATCTAAGGCATATTATATTATGGGGATACAAAATACAATATGAGGAAAAAAAAGATAACTGCTGTGAAAACAAAATTACTTTTGTATAGCAGCCTCTATAAATCCATTTAAGTTTATAACAAATTATAAAATAATTGCAATGACCTCCAGTGATGCAGATGGTCAGTGCTGTATAAAAGATGGAGGCATTATTAGAATATATATTTTTTTATTTTCAGTTTTAGTGTGAAGACATTTACTCTGCCAAGTATGCAAATGTTTTCTTTTTATATGAGTGTGAGCAGTATATATCTGCTAGTGTTATTACTCATAATGTATGAACTATCAAATACCCCCAAACTTTTATGCAAAGGAAACAGGAAAATAAAGGTAGGAGGTTTTAAAAGTGAAAGTAGCTGTTTACTGTAAATAAATGATAAAACAAGGCAATTAAGTACAGAGGTTATTTTTATACAGACACTGTTATTCTCTTTAGTAATACAGAAATTTACATTTTGAAGAGTTTTGGTATTAAACATGAATGTTTCATTTATTCATCTCTTAAGTAGGTAAGGTCTGCTAGAAGTCCCTTTTTTCAGACATAACCTCTAATAACAAGGCTTAGCATGTGTCTTACTCAGAGGAACACAGTGTGCAAGTAAGGACTGAAAAACTTAGGTCTGAAGTTATTGGATGATAGCTGCTCATAGTTTTTGCTCTGCCTTATACTGCCATAACAAAGATGGAAATCTTTTTTGATCTCAACACAAATATAAGTATTTAATTGTTTATCTGCGCCTACTGCAGTAGACTAGTTGTTATATTCTCAGAGAATTTAGCATACTAATAAAATACAAAAAGAGAAGAAACACTAGTATATCCGTTCTGGCAATAAATACAGCAGGTTCTCTTATAAAAGGAGTGGTTTTGCTTCACACATGTTATTTTTCCCACTGTACCTCTGGTTGTTGCTAGTATTGACACAAGGATGTAATTGCTTCTTCACAGATATTGATGAGCATGCATACAACATTTACTATACAGCACTGCAATGTATGTTAGAGATTTTTATGAATTGTCTGCTGTGATACTCTTGAGTCAAACTTTATCACTTTTTTAATTTACTGGAACCTTGGCTTAATAAAGGCAAAATGAAAGAAGTCATTGGTATTGAAAATGAAGGTTCTTTGTAATATAGAATCTCTGCATATTTTTCATTTATTAATATTATTAATTACCCCACTGTGTGTCAATTTCATCTCACCGTGGCAGTGCTTTCATTATGTAGACATATGCTGAAAGAGTAATGATCTCCTGTTGAAAATAGAACCGTATTTGGAGAGCAATGAGCAGTGTCTGCAGCAGTTCCTAACTCCCAGCTGTGCTAATGTGACCCTTTCTGATGCTTAGGCATGTGAAGAATGAGAGATCTATCAATAACCCAGATCTCACATCAACCAGCTGACCACCACCAACAACCAAACACTTCCAAGTCTGTGTATAGGTTCGTAGGTTCATAGGTAGGTGCTAGGCTATCGGCCCAAGGGCCTACGTAAGCCTAGCCAACAAGGTTCCCTGGCTTACGCCACCCAAGAAAGTTATTTTCCTGTGCCACTGTTGAGCAGAGACACAGAAGTGATCCCCGGGGTGTATTTCCTATTTCCCATCCACTCATCAAGATTTTTCTTGAAGAGTGCTAATGAAGAACTATGCTTGACATAGATGGGTAGCCTGTTCCAGAGTATGGGAAGTCTCTGGGACAGGAATCTATCCCTCCAGCATGTCCTCTTTATTGTGGTGATAAGGATTAGGTCCCTAGAGCATGTAGCTCAGAGGGATTGGGATTTCTTTAGGTGTAGCATGTCCAACAGCTCTGGATTTGGCATAGCTTTATATGTTAGGCAGAGATCACCTCAGAGTAGGCGATATGCTACGGAGTAAAGCTGGAGTTTTTTGAGGTGGTCAGTGTAGGGTATTTGTTTGAGGCCAGTAATCCTCTTTGTGAGGTACTTCTGTGGCCTTTCCAGCTGCTGCAGATGTCTTGTGAGGTACATTCCAAAAGGGGCATTGTACTCTCTAATGGGTCTAATGAGTGTCGAGTAGAGGGGAACAATTACCTCTTTTTTCCTGGATGAGAACCTTTTTATGATGAGGTGTGCCACGTAGAAGGACTTCCTGACTACTGTGGTGATGTGACTATCAAAGGAGAGACTACTGTCCACCTGAGTCCCAAGGTCTGTTATCATGCATTCGGTGTTAAGTAGATTGCTGCCTATGTGGTAGTTCATGGGTACAGAGCTTTTACCAAAGGGAATGAAACTGCACTTTTTGACATTGAGCTTGAGGCCATGGCTCTGACACTATGCATCTGTCTCAGCGAGGCCCTTCTGTAGGATGTCCACATCATTTGGGGACTTGACTATGGCTCCTAGTTTGCAGTCATCTGCAAACTTCATTAGCCAGAGGCCTTCTGTGTTAGCTTGTACTTCAGACAAGTAGATACCAAACAGGAGAGGTCCCAGGATGGAACCCTGTGGTACTCCACTTGTCACTGCTTTGAGGTCAGATTTGGAGTCTGCAACTTTTACAGTGTGGGTTCTGTCAGTGAGCCATTTGTCAATCCATCTTGTGACGTAGGGATTTATATCTAGTTTAGTGAGTTTAGCTATAATTCCAGAATGGGGGATGGTGTTGAAAGCCTTGGCGAGGTCAAAATAGGCTGTGTAAACCACCTTACCCTCATCTATGGCTTTGGTGACTGCCTCAAAGAAGTTGATCAGGTTCAGGAGGCATGATCTGCCTTTCACAAACCCGAACTGGGTGGGGTCTAGAGTTTGGAGGTTACCAATGTCTTTGTTTATGAGTTCCATGATGATACATTCCATGGCCTTGCAGACCAGGCTTGTCAGGCTAATAGGTCGATAGTTCCCAGGATCAGAGGTGGCTCCCCCTTTGTGGAGTGAGATAACTGTTGCTGTGCTCCATTTAGTGGGCACAAAGCCTGATGCGAGGCTATTATTGAACATGGTGCTTAAGTGAGGAGCCAGTTCGTTCTGAAGTTCATGTAAAATGCAGCCTGGGATTTTGTCCGGTCCCATGGATGTTGTGTTTTTGGCTTTAGAGAGTGCAGCTTTTAGCTGCATAGTTGTGATTACAGGGACTCTGCATTCTTCCTGTATAGATATGGACCCTTTAGGGGGTAAGAGGGGGGTAAAGTTAGCACTGAACCTATCTGCCAGGATGTTGGCAATATCAGTTGGTTCTGTAATTCTCGTGCCTTTGTACTGTAACTCAGAGCAGATCTGGGTGTTGCCATTGAGATTCTTGACATAGCTATAGAATGCTTTGTGGTTGTCCTTGGAATTAGTGGTGATTTTGTTTTCGTAGCTAGCTTTGGAGGATCTTATAAGGGATCTCAGCTTCTTACTGAGGCTGACCAGGGAGCTCCTCCACTCATGGGATTTTACTCTCTTTTGCAACAGTTTCTTCCTTCTGTTGTATAGTTTGTTTATGGCAGGGGACCACCAGATTGGCTTCCTTTTTTTGGAGGATAACTTCTTGGTTTGGTTTGGGATAGCACGATCCATGCACTCGTGTAAGTGCTTATAGAGCACATTTGTGTAGGATTCAGCAGTTGTAACTGTATTGTCCATTTCCATGGGTGTCATGAAGTTCTCCACTTCTGTCTTAAGAAGCATGAAGTTGGCTTTGGAGAAATTTTTAACTGTGGTTTCCTTAATGGGAGGTGAGGGCGGGATGTGGATATCAAGGGTGATTAGCTTATGGTCAGATCGGACCAATGAGGAGTTGACTTCAGGTGTGGAACACCAGTCACTCATGTTGATAATGACTAGGTCTAGGATATTGTTGCCCCTGGAGGGGGTGTGGATATGTTGATTCAGGGCATTGGAGTTTATGAATTCCAGAAAGCATTGAGCTAAGGAGTTGGTACATGAGTAGTTTTCCCAGTTAATGGTGGGGTAGTTGAAGCCGCCCATTATTAGAGTGTTTGGTTGAACCCTAATATTTTCCAGTACATCAAGAAAAGAGGAGTGGGAATCCTGGGGCATGGTGGAGGATCTGTAGCAAGCTACAATTTGGAAGCAGTTTTGCCCAGAGTTAGTTGCACTTGGATAACCTCAGATGCATTGTGCGGAGCAACTAGCCTGGAGGTGTGGATATCCTTAATGAATATGGACACACCTTCGCCTTTGGTGTTTTGGTCCAGGTTACATGGACGTGTGGTATGAGTTATAGCCTGGTAGTGCAGGGGTGCTCTCTGGAGCCTTGAACCAGGTCTAGGTCACTGCACAGATATCAGTGTTCTCCATTTTAAAGAGTGCCTCGAGTGACTGCATTTTGAGATTTAGACTTCTAGCACTGAGTAGCATTACCCTCAGATTTTGCTTGCCTGTTCCTGTTATGGTGGTGAATTTGTTATTTGAGCCTTGAACCTTGCCTAAAAAAGGCACTAAAGGGGCAGCAAGAGCCTTAGCCAGTATCCGGAATCCCAGGAGCGACAGGTGCAGGCCATCTGTGGCAAAGCAACATGGTCTGGTGACCATGTCATCCCAAGCAGACAGATACTGGATCCCCTTAGAATGACACCAGAAGTTTAGCCAATTGTTGAAGTCAATCATTTTGTCCTTGTACTGCGGTATCATTCTGGGCGATGGCAGAATGCTACTCAGGGCTAGGGTCATACCTGCCTGGGCTACAAGATCATTTCATGTAGTCCAGGGAGGTATGTCTCAGGTCATTCACACCAACATGGGCAATGACAGAGTCATATTTGTACTTGTTGTGGAGTGACCTGAATGCATGGGTTATGTGGCGTATCCTGGCACCCGACAGGAAGCTGACAGTAACCTTCTCCTTGTTTAGCCTGGTGAGCAGGACATCAGTGTGCCTGACTATAGAGTCACCTATGACTAGTGTGCTGGGTACATTGTTTTGCCTTATTGGCTGTAGTTGACTGACACACTGAGTCTGTGGGCTATGTGTCATTTGAGTTGTGTTGGGGGATGGAGGTTGCTTGCGTTTCTGCTTTGGAGGTCTTTGTTGCTTAGACAGATTATTATTGAGAGCCTCCGTGAATGTTTTTCTGTTACTATGTGTGGATTTTGGTGGTGTAGATTTAGTGAGACTATGGGATGAGTGCGGTGTGGTGTGGTGCAAATGTTTACCTTCTCCTCATGACTGTCAAGTTCAGTCTTGGTTGGAGAGAGCTTTACCTCCAGTTTGGCTAGATAAGTGCATCTCTCACAGGTTGTAGTGTTGGGTGGTAGGAGGAGAGGGTGGTCTGTGTACTTGAGGCAATTTCTACATTGCCTCAAGATGCCCAGATTCATCAGATAGACAGGAGAGAACACTGGGAGCTGACCCTTGGACATGCCTGAATAAAAAAATATTTTCCTCTAGATAAGTGAGGAAAGTGAGTACAAGAGCTGTTTTTCTCTAAGCAAGTGAGAAAAGTAAGTACAAAAACTGTTTTCCTCTAGGTAATGAGGAAGATTGAGTGATATAGTAATTAGTAGCTTATGTAGTGCTTACAAGTTCTGAACAAGTGCTGTGCATGAATAAGCAAATTTAAGTGCTAAAACTAAGAATCTGTATCTGCACTAGACGAGTTACAGGACAGAAACAAGTGCAAATGCAGGCTTTCAAATCAGAAAGTTGAGAGAGATGGAAGAGATTGCCCAAACGACCAATAACTACAATTTCTGGGCCAGAAACACCCCTTATGTGGTAGACAGGTTAGCTAGATGGCTTCTTTCCAACATAAAAAGGGTTGGGGGGGCTCAGAAGCTTACATACAGTCCTGGATATAGCAAATCTGTATCTGGAACACTAGTTACAGGAAAGGTAGGAAACAGGCTTACAGTTTTTTTTTTTTTTTTACAGAAAAGTAGCAAAAACAGTAGTAAAAACAATCCATATGCAGTGCAAGCTAGCACACTTGTGTATGTAGCAATATTAGACCAAACACAGTTTAAAAAATGCAATTAAATTAAAAAGAACTAAAAGACAAACTAAGTAAATTTAAACCAAGAAACGTAAAACGGCTGCTCGTTGGTCCCAGTAAGCTGATAAAAGTCCACAAAGTTGCTGTAAAATACTCGAAGGAGTAGTATTATTGGTAAATAAAAACTGAAAAGATTTTAACGCTATTTTTAATAAAAAACAAAAGCGTTTTCGCTACAGACACAGCTGTAGCTTCCTCAGAAGACAAATTTCAAATGGTGCCGCCAAAAATCCACATATATAGTCACGTCATTCCACGTAGACTAATTAATTGAAACCTAAAAGGTACACAGTGAAAAATGTTCCTAGTCTAAATATTAGTTAAAAACAACATGAATTAAACACACCTAGTGCGTGACAATCATACCTCATATCAATTTAATCGTACTCAATAAATTTATATTTATTTACAATGTGTGAAAAACAATAACTAGTAAGTTAATATCAAATGAGACATAAAATATTATAAAATAAATCCTCATGCCACCTAGTTGATCCTACTAAAATGTAAGTAAACTATATCTCTAATACTAGTAGTGAAAGTAAAAACAAGGTGTGACATTTATTTTTGTCATCATACAGCAATATACTGTGTTAACATATAAATGAGTAAAAAACTATCTCCTGTAATTTCTCATTTTTAAAATACAAGAGATGTTGCAGTGATCATTCAGACCTGGAAAACTAAATGAGTTTAACATCAGTTGCCATTCTAACTCGCAAACTTCAAGAAGTAACGGGACAGGTCCACCCCTTGTTGAGTACGCTACCTCATCTATAGCCATAAAATAAAAACTGTGGCCAAGATTTTTTATACAGTGTTTCGCTAAGGCATTCTCTATTTTATTTTTTTTTAACCGCATATAAATGTTCGTAGATTCTGTCTCGGAATCTACAATCGGTTTTCCCGATGTAAAATGCCTCACAGCAGTTACACTGAGCTAAATATACTATAGATCTAGATTCACAGTTTAGTCTATGGTAAATATAGTATTTTTTGTTCCTAATCAAAAAAGAATTCGAAACTTTAACTTCTTTACAGTAATTACAAAATCCACACTGAAAACATCCTTTCAGTCTTGTAGTGCTAGTTGAAACATTGTTCCTTTCGAGTATAGCTTTCAAGTTACATCCTCGTTTATACACAAATCTTGGTCTATCACCATGTTTTTCGAGTAGTTCTTCATTGTTCAATACATAGTACCAGTTCTTGGTTAAAATGTATTGAATGTTCCCAGAATTAATGTTAAACGTTGAAATAAAGCTAGTGGGGAAATGTTTACTTGTTTCCACATTAACTATGCTGGAGTTGCTATTCTCCTCAAAGCTGTTCTGCCTTGTTAATACATTGATAGTCTCACTTTGTGTTACTGGATTACTACGTCTTAAGAGGGGGGGGGGATAGAAACCTTTTGAACGTTTAGATTCAATTTTGTCCATTAATTCAATAAACATAGACAACGGGTACTCTCTATTCATGAACATTTCCTTTAAGTTGTTACATTCATTTAAAAAGGCTGTTTCACGACTGCACATCCTGGCGGCCCTTATAATTTGGCCTTTTATAATAGCTCTTTTTTGCTTATACGGGTGTGCGCTGCTAAAATGTAAAAAAGAGTTACAATATGTTGATTTCCTATGTATGGTAGAAAAATATTTTGAGTTGATTAGATCTTTATATAGTTTTACATCTAAATAATCGATCTCAGTATCTGAAAAGTTGAATGTAAACTTCAAAAATGTTGTAGTCTTATTAAGGGAGTCAATTAATAATCTAGCTGATTCAATGTATCTATCAACTTAGGGCAGCATGGCCTTGCTCACTCCAACCAAGTAAGCAGCATCCTTAGCTCTGCTTACTTACTTTTCCTTATCAAGCAGCATCCAACCACTCACTTGCATTTCCCAACTCATTGAAATGAACCTCCAACACCAGAGGGGGAACAGAACAGGGGCTAGCCTTCCCCTATTCTTCTTCCACCAGCCTAACCTGGCTGTTTCCCCTTCTTCATACCAAAAATCCCAACAACCTTCCAAAACAAACTAAATTGTGCAGATTAAAAAGGTAGAAGCCAAGCATCATTTGGTGTACTCCATTCTCTGTGACTCAAACTGGATCCCTGTGATCAGTATGCCAAAACCCTATCATATAAAGCAACCAGTTACCTAATAAGCTGAAATTAAACCAATGATCCCCTTCCAAAGCCAAAGTAATACCCATACCATTGTAAAACCTCTGTAAATCAAACATATCCTCACTTATCCTAAGTATCAACCATAATTTCATAATTATTTTCAGGTCATTACCTGCCAAATGTACCACCAAAACACTAAAAAGCCCAACGCCTTCCAAAACAAAACAAGCCCAACTACATGCCATCCTGCCTAACTGCAGCATCCTTTAACCACCCAAGGAATGTAATTATGACCAAATGGGATCACTTCTCCAACAAATCAGTTTAATAGGAACTCAACCCCCATACCCACCATCTACTATAAAGCAAATATCTGATAACCACATAGTATTTGCTGACCAATGCACCAGCCTCTTAATAAATTCAATCATCCATAATGCCAATATCCCCCCAAATTACAACCCAGTGAACCTATATTTGTCAACACCAACCACTACAATAAGACTTATCTTGACAATAGCCATAGTTTGGCAGTCTTCACACTATCAAACATAACCCAACCCTTCAGCCATATGACCCACCATGCCAGCTTCAGTAAAGTCACATAACCTAGTCAGCTGTACACTTATACTAAACAGAGCTAAATCCAACTTAACCACTTGAAGTGCCTAACCTTGTTCCAAGCCTCAATACACATTAAAATCTTATAGTGCCCTACCATATGCCTTCCTATCCATACTGCCCTGAAATCCTGTACCACATCTAATCAATCCAAGCCAACCTAACCCAACTCTCTTATCAAAACCAGGGCCCCCTATCACAACCCTATTGACCAAATGAAAATTACAGTGTTCCCCACAACTTCAACTAAACCTACAATATAAAAAAAAGTGAAATTGCCTCCCAAACAGTAACTTCCCTCCTTCAAATGTCTTTCCATCCAATACATCCATCCTCTAAATGTCCTTACATCTTCCATCCAACAAGCTAAAACCATTCTTTCACAAACATGCCCAATTAAGGAGCCCAACAAGCTCCATGACATCCTTAATCCACCCTTGTCCCTAAATTTCACCCTTCATTTTTTTTTTTTTTTTTTATTAATATCAACCATGGCCTGCATCCGTTAGTCACCCCTTGCTCAGAACTTCAAGCTTCTGCATAAACAGTAACCAGTCCTTCACCCATCTCTGCACACATGCATACCTCACAAGCTCTGTCAAACCCTTTACTTAGTCCAACCCAATGCTGCCTAGTCCAAGGGAGAACAGTGCTGAACTCCCAAAGTAGCATGGCTACTGAACAATCCATCTGCCTCACCTTGCCACAGGAAAACAAACCCATCTACCATGCCCACAAAAGGCAACCCAACCTCACGTTGTTGTAACTCCACCCTACCTGTGGACAACCCCAAACTCCCCATAAACAACCCCCAGACTTGCTTCACCCTGCCCCTGATGTACTTCATCCTCACCTGTCCCCACGTCACTCCCAAGCCACACTCTGATGTGCCTTAAAGAGCAAAGTATGATTACCTGTGACTTCACTGTGCACCACTCCAGTGGCAGGAACATCCAGCCCAGTGGATTCCATCACATTTCAAATGTACTTCCTTAAGGCCACTAACTAATACCCACTCTGCACTTCCCCATCTGCAACTTCATTGTGATCTGCAAAAGAAAAAATACTGTAAATTCTCTATACCCACATAAACCAAAACTTCTTAATGACATTAGGCATCGCCAAGGGTTTATCTCGTTCATCGAGTGCATAAAATGTACTCACAACTCTAGAATGTGACATCACAATGAAGCTTAAGGTGCATTAACAAAGTTCCAATAAAATCTCTTCACACATCACATTTTAACCATCCTATGAGCTTCCTTGATAAAGCTGTTAGCCAATACTCAGGGTAAAGGAAACTAATCCTCCACACACAAAACCAAAACTTTTTAAAAACAACAGTAGGCGCTGTGAAAGGCATAACTTGGTCAAAAGTGCAAAGTGGCTACCCTGCCCCACATCCCCTATCCTGAATAACCTGGCACCACCACATGCCTCAGTAAATCCTCTTGCAGCCAGCGAAGGAACATACTGCAGCAAGATGGATTTATGATACAAGCAACTGTGACTGAACCTGTGCTTTCAAGTGACCCCTAAGCCCTCCCCCTCCCATGTACTGCCTTGCTCTACAGGCGACTCTACAAAAACACATACCTAGCAATAAAATTAAGATGCTTAAAATGAGGAGTGAACTACCTCCAGACATATCCATACCTGTTAAGTGAAACTTATTTCGAGGAACAGCCCTCATTCGGGGTCATGAAAGTTTATGTCCCTTGAAGTTCCACATTGAACAACCCTGGCACACATTCCATTTAGCTGGTATGAGTAGTAAATAGAAATTAATTATTATTTCATTAAAAGATCTATTCTGGAGATAAAATTATCACATTTACCTAACCTATGGGCTTCCAGTTAAAGTTGTTAGTGCACCATTAGCAAGACTTCTGCCCGTTACCCATTTGTTCCACATTATGAGGCAGCATTCCTCATCTTGGAGATGGAAGGAGAAAACAACCGGGTAACAATATTTTAAACCATTACATACCTCAACAAATACAGCAGATTAGCACCTGTGACAACATCCGTGTTAAAGGAGAGACTTTATTTAACACAACTCCCCTATAACATTAGCAGACACCCAACAGGTTTCAGATGAGAATCATGCAAAGGATGGAAAATTTTAAAGAAGTGACCCTTCTCCTTCATAGGTTCATTTTAGGTTAACTACCTGACAGGGATGCTACTGAAAGTATTGTGCTCATCCATTCAGCCCCTTCATACATACAGGCTCTGCGACCCTCCTAATGACTCCCCCCAAATCAAAGGTGGGAATCAAACCCTTTATCTATTGTCTATGAGGCAACAACATTATAACTTTACCCTTCCCTATATCACCTGCATTAAGCTAGCTGCCAGGACTAGGGACTCATAATTGATAACTCCTTAAAGTTTGAAAAATGGACCTAAAATCTGTCCATTCTGCCACATCTGGGCAGTAGCAAAGTCCAGTTACAGCAAATAGCAGTAACTTACGTGCAAGCCATACGTCTCAACCTCTTAAAGCAACATCTGGTCAAAGCTGCAAACCCAAGCAGGTCAATGGCCTAAAACTAGGGAATTTGTTTTTTTTGGTCTGACAGACTTCAGACAGTTATAGAAAACTGGTGTCACACTAGTCTGAATTTTCTCAAGGGTAGGAAGCCTGAAACTCGAATGTCTGTCATCATTTTTACTTCAAGCTTAATGATTTATCAGTAATTTGCCAGATAACCCCAATTTTTTGAAAAGTGGACCAAAATATGAGGCAAAGACCTGGACAATCATTGCATACATCTCAACCGCTTTGACCAAGAAACCTGGACAAAGGCCAAAATAAGGGACAGTTCTAAATATTGCTCTTACAAACTTAGAAATTTGATAGGATTAACAAGTTTTGCATTCTCATGACATTCTGCACAAATCTGCACTCAGGATTGATGCAAGCACTTCTTCCAAACATCCCCGACCCACCAACTGTCAGTACAGCCACACTAGTTGAGAGGTATGCAGACAGAAATAATGTGTAAAACTAACAAAACTACGCTGAACCCCTGTGACCAATACAAACTGTCCTGTTGCTGACATGGCTAAGCTATCTAGTAACAGGAGTTGCACTCCCATTGTAAATAAAACGTTTCTATCAGGTCGTATGCAATCGTCTTCCCAACATACTGATGTAACCAGTGATATACCACCTCCCAGGACAATTTACTGTCAAGCTAACTACAATATGTCAGATATCTACAAAGGGTATAGGTCCAACCTTTTAAAGTTTGAGCAGTTTTAACAGTCCAGTGAAAACTTAAATAAAACTTTAATCCCTCGCCTTCAAACCAGCAGTAAAGTGCTGTTCTAGATTTATATATATATATGTATATATATATATATATATATATATATATATATATATATATGTGTGTGTGTGTGTGTATATAAGGGGAATGGTGCTCCCAAGCACCAGAAATCATGCCAACCATTCATACCTCACTGAACATGTGCTGTCATTTTGCATGCACTGTCATTTTTCTCAGGAAACTCCAGACTCCCAAACATGCTCCAAAACCATCAGCAAAAACCAAACAAAACCACTACCAAATGCACCACAAAGCCCTCAACACCACTGGCAACCCCCAGGGGATCAGACCACACCACCAACACAGGGCAAAAAGGAAGGTTGTCTGCCCCATGCACCAAATCCACCACAACTCACCATGACTGCAAAGAAAAACTGCTCAAAAAACTAAGACAGCCCACAAACAGCTGAGAAGCAATCATTATTGCCCCATTGGAAAGGAACCAGACTACCCCTCTAGAGCTCTACCAGAAGTAGCTGCTGGAAAAAAAAAACAGACTGCATCAAAGTAACTGAAATTAAATTCCATACAACTGCACTTGTTACCTTCTTTGCCCTTTTCCTTTAGATCATGACCCTGAACTTCTGACTCACTGACTTCCCCTGCAGTTCAGAAAATGCACACCACCACCCCTCTCTGATTCTCCTCTGTTGTTAACCAGAGCGCAGTACAACTGTTAGCATGGAGGGTCTGCAAGTGGCATATGGTGTTAGATTAGGGTTTTTCATTGTACAGTAGTTATTAGACATTAGACAGGCTAAAGAATAAAATATGCCTAGAAATAGTGTTTCATTTATGCATACATTTTAGTAAAGCAGAAACAAAGAATCTTTCACTGAATGTTGATCTTGCTTGCTAGGGAATGCTGTTTTATTTATGTATACATTTTAGAAAGCAGAAACAAAGAATCTTCCACTAAATGTTGACCTTGCTGAAATAACAGTTTGTTAAGGGAAGATTGCAGAGAGTAATTGTTATGTTCCTTTCTCAAGGAAATACTCAAGAGATAAGTTAAGCTAAAAAACAAGACTGAGGATCAAGGTTAGGGTGTGGATATAGTCAATAAAGGAAAATTACTGAAAAAGAGAATATAATATGCTGTGTTCAGGATAGCAGGAAGTTAGTGTTAGTAAGTTTGTTCAACCTGTTACTTCAGAGAAGATGTTTAACACTTGAGCATGAGTACAGAAAACAGGTAATGTAGAGACTATGTCAGTTTAAGTTGTTCAGGACAATCAGAATGATGTACAGCAATTTCAATTGTTTATCAGTACTGTTAATGAGGACAGTATTCGGATATTGTGAACATCTAATAAAACCATATTAAATGAACTACAGTGTTTGGAGAATTCATGCTAAACAGTGTATACGACTTGGTTCATAAGGAGAGACTGACACCTACTGAAGCACAAGCTTGGGTAATTAAGACTTTTGTTTCTCAGTCTCATGGCATACAGTGTTTCCAGCTAATTAAGGTACAGTACTGCATTTTCAGGTTTTACATATGGTTTAAGATTAAAACACTGCTGAAACATCACCTAATGCACGTTCAACTAAAAATACTGCTATACTGAATGGAAGTACAATAATGCATTGTGGGTATTTAAAAGTGTAGAAAAGCCATATGTATTGCATACCAACCCAAAATGAGGTCTTCATAGTCTAAAATGGAATAGACTACCAATCATTTTAACTAAACATTGCAAAATTGCACTTGCAAGTGTCTCACTCACCTCCTCGATTTAACTGCACCAACACTGTAAAAGGTGTCCAGGAGTCTGTCGAGCCCTGCTCCAGTCTGGCCGAAAGCCACCCCTACTTCATTCCAGTCGGCTGAGACCACCAAGGTTAACAGTTCAAATAAGTCAGAACAGTGCACAATTCCACCACAGCTACAACTCTACCTCATACAATCTCTGACACCCTCAACCACGCACCTCTAACTACTTCATCAACAGACTCAGCAGCGGGCTATACAGATGGGAACTATGTGACTGCCATACCTCTGAACCTCTTACAGCAAACTATCTGCCAAGGCCAGAAACCATGGGAACAAAGTATAACAGAAAGACAATCTTTAAATATCACTCATACAACTTTAGCTAGTTGATGAGTATCAGGTTTTGACAGCCTCGACTGCAGTTGCATAGAACAGGTATGAACCGCGAATGTCTGCAGTCCATCATTTTCCACCTTAGTTTAATGAGAACTGACCTTCGAAGTCCCCTTGAGCCACCCCACTAACAAACCCCCCAACAAGTAACCCATGACTAAAGTCAAGTATAGTCTGCAGCACTCTGAAGCCACACAGGAAAAAAAAAACACTTGGCCATATGGCTACTCTACCAACTTAACAAAATTCTTCCCAAGGCCTACCTGCATACAACACTACCCACTGGGCATCTTGAGCGTACTTCCTGCCCATAGCAAGTTCACACCAAAATATGATACCTTACCCACTTACACTCTCAAAAAACTTATTAAGCTCCTCCCTACCCTTACCTCATTTCCTCCCAGTCATCCTACTTTCCAATTTAATCCTTCCCCCATAAGACCCACTACTATGTCTATCTAAATTCCTACCTGAAGATGTCCCTAGACAAATTGGTTTGTTGCCAAACCTGATTTATTAACAGTCTCATTTTTATCTTATAGGACTATGTCTTCTAAAAGAATTAGTGATCCTATTACATCTGGGGCAACTTTTGTCGATTCACTGTATGCTTGGTACATCATGCAGTGTGCAAAAATAATAAAAGTATGTTGGCATCTATACATTTATACAGATGATGGCTTCGTTATGCTACAGAACCTGTGGTATTGAAGGCAGATTAGCTGAAGTCTGAGGTTATGGATATGGAAGTGCCTGAGATGTGTGGTAGGATGCACAATGTGGGACAAAGAAATGATGACAGCATAGAAGTCAAAATAGTTAACAGTAATGAAAAAGTATAAAACAAAAGATTATTGCAGCTCAGATACATGATCAGGAAAGCAGAAAATGATTTGGAAAAATGATTTGGGAGGGATAGGAAGAAGACAAAAAAGAAATGAGCACCAGTCAGGCATGAATGTTAAAGAAGGTAGGAGAGTGTCATTGAATTAAGAGGGCTGGAAAGATATGTCATGGCACCCTGACTCCAAATAGAAAAATGGGGAAAGGGAGGATGAAAAGGAAGATGATGATAACAAAATTCCTTATAGACATTTTCCCACCTTATTCTACCAGTTTATATATTGTACAGCTCACTGGTCTACCCTATCCTTTGTTTCTGAAAGTCATGTTTAACTATTCTCACATGCCAAAATAACCTGCAGTCTGAATTCTATACTAGTTTGAAAGCAGGCAGAAGTAGTTATGTTTAACTCAGGAAGCCTTCATTTCTCACATAATTTTCTATCTTACAGTATTAAATAATCAAAGCAAAAAAGTGAGATGACGGCTACCGGTGATACTTGCTGAAATAGTTCACAGGTGTCCCAAGATAATGATGTAATATTATAATGGTAAAGGATTCACCCATTCACTGTCAGCAAACAAAAAACAACTCAATGATGACACAGGCTTCCAGCAAAAAAACTGTAGAAAGTCACTGAAGTGACTAGCTGACCACTTCACAGGAGTTGTGAACTAAATGTAGTTTTCAGCAAAACAGGATGAAACATTTCAACAGTGGCCCAACCTATCCCTTCACACTTGTGCAATAGGCTTCAGCTACTGATCATTAACACAGACTGACACCATTTGTAGTGACATGGTCTAAAATAGATAATCAATGACGATGGCTAAGAGATTTTACACATTACATGAGAAGAACAGGCTATGAATACGGTGCATGCAGTAACACACTCTGCTATGCAGTACAGTACAGTACTCTGCCTGACCACCCTGTGCATCAGACATCACCATACCCATACAGGCCACAGGGATGAGCAGAGCATAGTCATTATCATTTTCAAAGGTTGGGTAAGGTATAATGACAGGGGACAGCAATGCTAGAATAGGTAGAAGGATTACAGATGGTGGATATGCTAACCATACATATGGCTAGGAGGTTAAAAGCAATCAAGGATCACAATTCTCCAGTGGTGGGGTGGATTTTCCATCAGTTGAATGCTGACTGGATATTGCATGTGGTTCTGTGGTATTAGAACAAGAGGCATCCTGTCCAATAGATAGTGCACCACATTGGTATCATATAGTGGAACCCTGTTGTGACCACCCCATACAGTGTGTCAAAAAAATTGGCTTCCACAACCCATTAAAGAGCCATGAGTGGTTGCTGTACTTGGTAGAGTTACAGGGAAGTGGGATGGCACTGAATGTCAAGACCCTGAATAACTTGCCCATTGGGGTGTCCAGAGAATGGAGCTGGTAGACCTTTGGCAATGGCAGTAGGAAGGTCCAACACCATAGACCTCGGCAGCCATGACAGAATGGTATTCACAATTTTTATCATGCTACAAACAGACGTACTACCATAGTTATTATGCTGATGAGGTGCTCTAGATTGGCTGTCTCTAAACTGTAGCTACAACAATATGCATTATCAGCCTGAATCAGTACTACCATGTGCACATCTTTCCATTCCCAGACTGGCAGGTCATGATCACTGTGAGTGTATGTCCATCCACTAAAAAGCCCAGATCACTGCCTTGTCAGGCTAGATTTCCTTTGTATCGTCCTACCATGATACCTAATGATGCAAGTCACATCATATCCAGTATGTGTGATTATGTTGGTATAGGGTACATGCAGCTGTGCACAGTGCACTACAATATTTTTTTTTCAACAAGACTCCCAGACCCCCTCTCTCTATTCAAAATCTCCTCATCCAATGATATCATCATTTTTCCAGTTTCGCATACCAAACTCCTTGGAGTTAGAATAGATCATAACATGAAATTTGATACACGTATAGCCCAAACAATAAAAAAGTACATAAAAAAACGATCAACCTTTACAGGAGCAATACTTCCTTACTAGTTACACAAAGGCCACCATTGCTAGAACTCACCTTATCTCAACCCTCCTATATGTATCTCCTTTTCTTACCAACCTAAGGAAATCTGACATAAATAGAGAGCTGCTATAATAAACTTGCAAAATTCACTACTGAATCTAGTTACAAATCCCATCATTGCCTTGCCCTTAAAGAACTTTCCAGGCTAGAATTCCACAGTCTACTGGCTTACAACCAACTCTCCATGCCCCACAAAACATTTAACCAACCTAAAAAAAAAAAAAAATCTCTTTAAAACCTACTAACTCATTACTCAAACAACCGGACACATCGCTATAGTAACAAAGCACTAATAAACACTACTAAAAGTAAAAATGCTGTGGGACATTCCCTGTAGTCTAACAGCATAGCCAAAATCAGGAACTCCCTACCTGTGAAAGCAAGATCTACCACTAGCGCAATAAATTAAAAAATATATATATATATTAAAAACTCACCTATCATCTACATGGATCTGCTCATGTACTGACCCCGATTAACAAATTATCATATACAAGACTTCCAGCTAACTCTACATCCTCTCTATTTGGTTAATACCTAAAGCTTGTAATCTTATTATAGTAAATATGATCCTTTTCATGCTCATATTTAAATGAGAAATAAAGCGATTGTTATTTATTCCATGTGCTTAAACAACGTTGACTTATACTATTACATGTTGCTCTGCCATTTATGTACTTTATTTTATTTTCTGTATTAAGTCCTCTCTCTGTGCTGTACACATTTTTTGTCCTATCATTAAAACTTATATATGTACTTATTTTTTTGTATTATGTGTAGCTTTTCTCCCCAACCTCCACTGAAAATGGACATTTTGTCCATTCAGACATTCCTGGTAAGCAAATATAAAATAAATAAAATAATATTCCTCATTGTTCTTATCTGCAGAGTGGACAAGGCCTTTCTGGCACAGAGGTCTACATGATATTTATTTAACGCAGCCAGAAAAATCAGATCTTCCTTCACTTGCTACAAACTGTCATAAGGTACATCTGCTAGGAAGAATCAGATCTTCCTTCACTGGCTACAAAGTGTCATAGGGTATATCTGCTAGGAAGAATCAGATCTTCCTTCACTTGCTACAAAGTGTCATAGGGTATATCTGCTAGGAAGAATCAGATCTTCCTTCACTTGCTACAAAGTGTCATAGGGTATATCTGCTAGGAAGTATGATGGTCACATCTATAAAATTGATACCTAGCACAAACTTGCCAGGGTGTTGAGTGACACCATTAGCATCAGGCAGTGATGATCAGAACAGGCACAGGTACCATCCCTTATAGAGGCAGCACCCAGATTTGCTCCTTCAGTGGGAGATAGGGGTTAGGTAGATGAGCCACCTTATTATTGTAAGCATTCTGTATTTAGCTTCACACTCTGCCTTCAGCCTGTAACTGTAATTGCTTTTTGTTGTTAAGGATATGCTGCACTGATTAGTGTTTGTTTTATTTTTGACAGCAAGCAAAGTGATTGTAGCTGACAGGATGGCCTATGTAAGCAGACATGACAGGCTCATCAGGTAACATTATACAAGACAAGTGTTGTGTATTGCTCTGCTTACTGCACTATTTGAATGAATTGTCACACATGCATTTCATTCTCATTTGTTGTGTTTTTTGTTCTCTTTCTACAGGGTCAACTCTGTTGCAGGCTGAGATGAGGCAGTGACCACCAAGCTCTGTCCAAGCCATCACACTTGCTGCTGAGTATTCAGGGGTCCCTAGACCAGCCTTTCTGCAGGGGGATGAAAGTGACCTTGTAGAACAGGAGTACCAAAACCCAATCTTGGATAAAGGATGGAGAGTGGTATTTACTGCAAACATCTGATGACCAGGTGGCCCATGTATCCCAGTCAGGCTCAGGCCAGATAAAGCCGCATTTGTATGGTGCTGTTCTGTAGGTTCTCAAACTACAAGGTAAAAGGTGGGAATTCAGGTACAGTGCCAATCAAGTCACAGAGAAATGCAGGATGGATTAAAATGAATTGGACCTTAGCAATGACAACTGGTTCTTGGGACACGGGGGTGAAAGTCCTAGGGCACACCTGGGGGTTTTTGGAGGAGTAATATAATCAACTTGCTCAAGAATGCCCGGAAACCTACAAGATGAGTGAGCTACAGTGGGTGGGATAGAAAAGTTTGGGTTGGACTGCTCAGTTTACTATCCCTGTGACCCTCAGCAGGAAAACTGGTTTTAAAAATGATTATTGACATAAGTAGTGGGCACTTCTGTCATACTATATGAAAAGAATACATATGTTAACAGTACATATTCCTTTCATAAAGTATTTTTGATGCAGACAGACTGTGCTGTGATGTGTACATACCATGTTCCAGACCAGTTAAGAACAAAGGTTAGGGTGCAGAACATGAAGCCATCTGTGCACACCCATGCACGAATGCATACACGTGTGAACATACACCCAAACAAATGCACGCACACATGCTCACTCAGTATCTTGTCAGCATCACTCTTCTCCCCATGCCATTTTCAGAAAACACTGACCAAGTGATGGAAAATAAACTGAGACATTATTCAAAATAATTTAGTAGAAATGAACATCTCTTCACAAAAACAGTGGGTTGCATAATATCTCATCTTATTTTGCTCTGTCTCTTGGCACTACTGGTGCAGGAAGGTAGACCATATAATATCTACTACATAAAAAGCTTAGCCACTTTCACAATTAATTAAACAGGTATGGACTAACCCTTCATATAACAACAGTGCCACCATGGATCCCAGGCCAGGAGAAACACAACTGGATTTACAGTGCCACAGGACCCTGGGCACTCCAGATGTTGTGGAGGGCTGTCTTCCTCCACCTCCTGCTCTATTGTTTTCTGATGCACTACTAACAGCACCAAACCCCTTAATATTCCGTAAGCAGACTAAACTGTACATCATGCAATATTTGCAGTGGTGACAGCAAAAACATCTTTATTAAATGTTCTTGCTCCCTAGTGCAATCTCATGTTTTCTAAAACTGCAGAGTTCAAATGCAACTCATCTACTTCAGATCACTCTCTCCCAGAAAGCTTAGCTACTATTGCCACAAGTCAGATGCTCAATGGACAATGCATACTTTGTTTTGAGCTCTTATTTTCTGTACTGCATGCTTCATCTGGAAGAAGTAGCTACTTACATTCTTTTGTCAAGCTTTCTGTAGACCTCATGAGCCTTCCTAAAAGCATCCAAATCCTTTGTATTTTGTTCAGTGTTTTAAAATACCACTATACTCATTTTAGCCACAACTGTAGGGCCACCTTCCTAGAAAACATAATGCAATAATTTTGCTGGACATTCTGACTAGCATCTATAAGTTTTGGAGCATGTTATATCTTCATGGTCACCCACAATAGGGTAGGCAGTTTTTTCCATCTCATTCATCTTTCTGGTCTAAAAGCCTGCATTTGTTCTTTTCCCGCCTTTCCTGTAATTAGTCTAGTCCAGATACAGATTTGCTGTATCCAGGACTGTATGCAAGCTTTTAAGCCCCCCCCCAAGCCTTTCTGTGTTGGAGGGAAGCCTTCTAGCTTATCAGCGGGAGTGGTAAGCACTAGGTTGCCTATCTACCACAAGAGGAGTGGTTTCTGGCCCAGAATTTGTAGTTTATTGGTCGTTTGGGCAGTTTTTACATTTCTTTCAACTTTCTAGTTTAAAAGCCCGCATTGCGCTTGTTTCCTGCCTTTCCTGTAACTAGTCTAGTCCAGATACAGATTTGCTGTATCCAGGACTGTTTATAAGCTTCTGAGAGGTGCCAAAGTCTGCTCCTCAATTTTTCCCTAAGATCTGCTAGTTGTCTCCTCTCCTGCACTTTTACTACCTTATTAGTCTAGCACTTTACCATACCAGACTTCTTCTAGCAATTATTTTAGCACACAAAAGTGCTACCAGCCAGGAGCCGCCTTAGGTCAACTGGTGCCCTAGGCAAAAGGGTGCCATGGTGCCCCCCACCACATAATCTGCTGCCCCCATCCTGGTCTACTGACACCAAATAAATACTGGAAAAGTGCCCCTAGTAGAGCGGCACCCTAGGCGGCTGCCTAGTTGACCTATGCCTAAGGCCGGTAAATGTCCTACAAGGAAAGAGCTCCAGTACTTATTATTAATGCCCACCCCTCCAGGCATGTCTAAAAGTCATTTCCCTGTGCTGTCTCCTGTTAACCTGGTGAACTTGGGTATCCTAAGGCAATGTAGCAACTGCCTCATGTACACCAACAACCCTCTCCTCTTACCTCCCAACACTCAGACTTGTGAGAGATGCACTTATATATCTAAATTGGAAGCCACGCACTCTCCATCCAAGATCAGAATAGTTGGTCAAGAGGAGAAAGTCAACACTTGCACCACACCATATGGAACACATAGCCCTCCAGGGCACACACCAGCACTGCCTTCACATAAAAACACAAACCACACACCCACCTTCATGGAGGCTCTCAATAAAAATCTGCCCAAACAACAGAGACTTCCAAGGCAGAAATGCACTCCACCACCACAACACAACACTAACCATGAGACACATAACTCTCCTAAACAGTGTGCCACTCAACCAAAGTCCCTAAGGCAAAACAGCATGCCCAGCGCACTAGTCATAGGTGACTTGATAGTGAGGCACACTGATGCCCCACTCACTAGGTCGAATAAGGAGAAAGTAACAGTCAGCCAGCTGTCAGGTGCCAGGATCCACCATATAATGCATACACTCAGGTCCCTCAACAGCAGGTACAAATATGACTCTGTCATTGTACATGTGGGTGTGAATGTCCTGAGACGTACCTCCGTGGAATACATGAAAAGAGACATGGAGGAGCTCTCGGATTATGTACCCCAGGTGGGTAAGACCCTAGCCCTGAGCAGCATCCTACCATCACCCAAAATGATACCACAGTACAAGCAGAAAATGATTGATTTCAGCAATTGGCTAAGTTACTGGTGTCATTCTAAGGGGATCCATTATCTGTGTGCCTGGGATGACATGATTGACAGATCTCAATACTTTGCTAGAGATGGCCTTCATCTGTCACCCCTGGGCTTCTGGATACTGGCCAAGGCTCTTGCTACCACTATAGTGCCTTTTTTAGGCGGAGTTCCAAAGACCAAATTACCATGGTAACAGCTACAAAAAAATGCAATCTGAGGGTCATGCTGCTAACGCTAGAAGTCTAAATCTCAAAATGCACTCGCTCAAAGCACTCCTTAAAATGGAGAACATCAGCATTTGTGCTGTAACAGAGACCTGGTTCAAGGCAGCAGAAAGCACCCCTGCACTACCAGGCTATAACTCATTCCACAGCTTTCTGCCACAGAACTTGGACCGAAGCTTCAAAGGTGGTTGTGTTTCCATATTCATAAATTTATTTATTTTTATTTATTTAACATTTGTTGACCTGGAATGTCCGACTAGGTTCCACAGAGCCTGTTTTCGGCGGAGGCCCGGGGAGAAATGCTCCAGATGCATGTCTTTGGAATGTAGGAGGAAACCGGAGTACCCGGAGGAAACCCACACGAACACAGGGAGAACATGTAAACTCCACACAGAAGGCACCCCAGCCGAGAATCGAACCGGAGAACCTCTTGCTGTGAGGCGACAATGTTAACCACTGCACCACTGTGCACACCTCAAGACTGGTAGCCCAACATAAAGCATCAGAGATACTTCAGGTGCAGCTAACATTGGGTAAGACAGCGATTCAGGTCATAGCCTGTTACAGGTCCCCAACCATGTCCCAAGACACTCACTCCACGTTTCTAAGCACCCTGGAGAATATTAGGGTCCAACCTAGCACACTCATACTGGGTGACACCAACTACCCCTCCATTAATTGGGAAAACTACTCATGTACCAATACACTTGCCCAACGTTTCCTGGAATTCATTAATTCCGATGCCCTGGACCAGCTCATTCTTACCCCCACTAGAAGTAGCAACATCCTTGACCTGGTCATTACTAACATGGGCAACCATTGCTCTACACCAATAGTCAACTCCTCCCTGATTAGATCCGACCAAAAACTAATTACCTTAGAAATCCACATCCCTCCCATCCCCCCTCCTGCAAAGGTAACCACCATGAAAAACTTCTCCAAAGCTAACTTTGGGCTCCTAAGAACAGAGGTGGCTAACTTTACGGCATCCATGCAAATGGAGAATATTTGCATGACCACCAAATCATACACCAATGCACTGTATGAACATGTACACAAATGCATGGATCTCGCTATACCTAATAGAACTAAGATGCTCTCCTCCAAAAAAAGAAAGCCAATCTGGTGGTCCCCTGCCATAAACAAACTCTACAACAGAAGGAGGAAACTGATGCAGAATAAGGTGAAGTCCCAAGACTGGAAAAACTCCCTTATCAGCCTCAACAAAAAGATGAGATGCTTCATCAAATCCTCTAAAGCTAGCTATGAAAACAGAATTGCAGCAGATAGTAAAGACAATCACAAAGCCTTCTATAGTTATGTAAAGAACCTCCATGGCAATACCCAGATTTGCTCTGAGCTACTGCACAATGCACCTCCTATACTGAGCCAGTAGATATTGCCAATATACTGGCCAACAGATTAAGTGCCAACTTTACCCCTCCCCCCAAAGGACCAATCACAATACCAATAGATTGCCAGGCACCCAGTATTACTGCTGCATAGGTTAAAACAGCACTGTCCAAGGCCAAGAATACAGCATCTATGGGACCTGTCAATATCCCTGGCTATGTTCTACATGAACTACAGAGTGAACTGGCACCTCACCTGTGTGCCCTGTTCAATCACAGCATCACCTCAGGCTTTGTCCCTACCAAATGGTGGACTGCTATAGTCATCCCTCTCCACAAAGGAGGAGCGATTACAGACCCTGGGAACTATCACCCCATTAGCCTGACAAGTCTAATATGCAAAGCTATGGAACGCATCATCATGGACCTAATAAACAAGGATATAGGGAATCTCCAAACACTGGATCCTACACAGTTTGGTTTTGTGAAGGGTAGATCATGCCTGCTCAACTTGATTGACTTCTTTGAGTTAGTCACCAGTGCTGTGGATGAAGGCAAGGTGGTTCATACAGCCTACCTTGATCTGGCAAGACCTTTGATACCATTCCCCACTCAGGAATCATAGAAAAACTCACAAAGCTTGGCATCAGCCCCTATATCACTAGGTGGTTTGCAAACTGGTTCACAGATAGAACCCACAGTGTGAAAGTAGCTTGACTCCAAGTCAGACTGAAGACCAGTCAAGTTGTGGGTCCTCTCCTGTTTGGTATCTACTTCTCAGAAGTCCAATTCAACATGAAGGGACTCGGGCTGACCAAGATTGCAGACAATTGCAAGTTGGGAGCCATTATTAACTCGCCAAGTGATGCTGACATCCTACGGAAAGGCCTCACTGAGACCAACGACTAGTGCCAGAACTGTGGCCTTAAGCTCAATGCCAAAAAATGTATCATCATCCCCTTTGGGAAAATCAATGGTAGTCCACTGAACACAGAAGGCATTATAAGAGATCTGGGAACACATGCTGACAGCAACCTCTCTTTTGACCACCACACTGCCACTGTGGTCAGGAAGTCCTTCTATGTGGCACATCTCATTACTAAGGGTTTTGCATCCAGGAAGAAAGAGGTCATTGTCTCCCTCTACTCTTCCCTCATTAGGCAAATCATGGAGTACAAGCCCCATTTGGCATGTACCTCACTAGACACCTGCAACAACTGGAGAGGCTGCAAAAATACCTTACAAACATGATCCTAGGCCTTAAACACTTGTCCTATGTGGACAGACTCAAAAAAAACTCCAACTATTCTCTGTCTCATATCGCCTACTTAGAGGCGATCTCTGCTTGACTTATAAAGCCATGTCTGACCCAGCTCTGTTAGAAATGCTACATCTAAAGAAATAGCAGTCCCTCAACACCACATGCTCCAGATACCTCAACATCATTACCACAATCAACAGATTGTGCTTGAGAGACTGGTTCATATCCCAGAGACTGCCCATGCTATGGACTAAACTTCCCATACATGTCAAACAAAGCACCTCACTGGCCCTCTTCATAAGAAATCTTGATGAGTGGATGGGAAATAGAAACTTCACCCTGGGGATCACTCCAGTGGCTCTACTCGACAGAGGCACTGGAAACTAAGGTCGGGTGACACGATGCCAGGGTAATAATCCTGATGCCAGGGTAATCCTATGGGCTAGGGTTGTAAAGGCCCCAGGGCCATTAGCCTAGTACACACCTATGAACCTATGAAATAAAAGTATAACATTAACTCTAATTTGGACTCAAACCCCAGACTTCCAGCATACTATGCTGCCATCACTGCCATTGATAAGGCACAGTTAGAATCACAGAAAAAGTAATATTAGCACTCAGCTGAGACTCCAATCCAATACTTCTGGCATATGTTGCTGGCATCAATGCCACTGGATGGACAGATGCTGAGTTTTCCTCTGATAGCTTTATTCTTTCAGTTGTGAAACGTCCAGCCTACTGATTAAGGTCCAATTACAAAGGCACATACACAAGCACTAATATAGAGTAACTCCTTTAATTAGGCACTGTTAGAATCATAGGAATGAAAGAATAATATTATCACTTATCTGGTACTCAAACCTAAGGCTCTAGCATACTGCACTGCCTTCACTGCTACTGGGCAGGCAGGTGTTGATTTTTTCCTTAAGAGCATTATCCTTTCAACTAGGAATCTTCCAGCATGGAGAGTAAGGTCAAATTACAAACATTCACACACACACACACACACACACACACACACACACACACACACACACACACACACACACACACACAAACACAGACACACGCACGCGCGCTCATATGCACCTGAGTGTGCCCACACCACAGAGACACACATACACATACACAGAAGCCCTCGTCTTAAGCATTGCTAGATATAAACGAAAAGCATATTACTATGGGATTCGAACCCAAAACTTACAGCATACTATATTTGCATCACTGCTACTGGGAATGCTTATGCAGACTTTAGGATCAAAAGGGTACAACCATGGTTTGGTAGATACACAGCTAAAAGACAGAGCTGATTGCAGTATTGCAATAAATCCCTATATCATCCAACAGGCAGAACATGTATGACAGCCAGAACATGTATGACAACCAGAACATGTATGACTTTATAGCAGATATTCATAGGTCAGAAAGAGCTGCTTAGAGGGCTAAATGTCAGCAGCTGTGAGCCATGACATACACTATAACACTGGCACTAAATTAAATATTTTATACCTCAAGCGGCATGAGCTCATAACTATAGTGATGGTATGTTATGTAACATATACAATGAGGTGTGCTGGGACTGAAAATCCTGAATGAGCATTCCTATATTTCATCATGTCTTACTAGCCTAAATAAAATCTGTAAGTGTTAGAAATCCAAATAAATAGTGACATGAAAGCAAACTGCAAGTTATAGGTACTAGTCAAGAATCCAAAGTCCAAAAATCAAACTGATCAGTCTTCTTTAAGTTATGTAGTATTAGAGCTTAAACAGCTAGGATGGTTATATGGATATACAAGCTACTATGTCATACTTTAACCATAGTCATAGAACCAGATTCCCAGATTTAAGAAACATTTCCTATAAAATTTGGCACACAGAGAGTGCTGTATGTAAATATAGCTTATGGGAACCAGCCGGGTCACACCTGCAGATGTCCACACACATGTTATTATAGCAGACAGACAAATAACACCTTTTTCTTTCTGAATACCATACTGCATCTCACAGAAAAAACATTTATGTCAACATGAACACATCCAACACTTCAGTAATCCTAAAATGTAATAGAAAGATGTGATAAAACTAAAAACTATCACAGATGCAACCATTTTGCAGGTCAGTCTGGTTGATGTCTGCCAGCCACATTATTCACAATCCCTGCTAAAGTCACCAGCAGTCAGAAAAATGAGGCAAATAGAGCATTTTTTTTGTCTTGAGCAGAAGTTATTTTGGAATCTGTATGAATGTATATTTTCCAAAGTTGATCTGAATTCATTAGAAAATAGCTACAAACTAGAATCTGAGATCCTAGCAGTACAAGACTTTCCTACCATGCTTCCTAAAATTTCTGAACTAAGCAGAGATCTGCTGAAGGGTACAAAAGTATCCACAATATGAATCTAGCCTGCTATATGCTGCAAAATACAGAACAGCTATAACTAGTAGCTATTGCAAGTGCATACCTTTGACACCTCCCCAGATGGGTCTTTTACTTGACAGGAAGTGGACAGCACTGACCATTATCAAGATGAGTTTTTACAACTTGACATTCTTTCACAGTGGTATTTAATTCCCTAGTGATACTACTGATACTATCTATGCTCAGATACATACCTCAGATCTGCAGCAGGCTAGGGAAGTGGCAAGGGCTAACTACATATGCAGTTTGTGACATCTGGGGAAGTGGCAAGCCTGGCTATGTGTGCAGTTTGTGCAGTCTGGGGAAGTGGCAAGGCCTGGCTATGTGTGCAGTTTGTGCAGTCTGTTCACTTTAATCACATTTCAAAGACACATTTTAATCATGAGTGGACATGAATTACTATCAGTTACACATTTGTTATCTATTGCTCTTCTGTATATTATCTTCATAATTGTTCAGTAATAATGTATTATTTTGTTTTATTGAACCATCATAGGTGAAGCGTACATGTTTCACTGTTTCACTCTGCAAGGACTTCTGTTTATCTAAAAAAACATCATAACCATTTCTGCATGGGAGGTAACATCATGGCTTTCATAAAGTGCAGAAAGTGCAGTAAACGTTCCCTTTCTTCCTTCCATTTATGGATTACTTCATTCTTAAAGTAAGGAATGGAGAGTGTGGCCTGCTCTGTAGTGGCACAGATAGAATACATTTTGAAGAGCGTTGACTAGTCAGAATAAATCTGGAAGATAATAACCTTGCTCAGGGAAAATTTGAGGAGGGTGCCGAATGATTCCAAGTAACACTGCTATAACTCACACTAAGCAACAATCCACAAACTACCTTCTTTAAAGAAAATGCCAAAAGAACAAACTACTTATTTTTTGATTTTCTATTATTTTCACATTCACTGACTCCAAACCGGTGACAAATGGAGTACCACAGGGTTCAGTCTTGGGTCCCCTCCTGTTCAGGATCTACTTCTCTGAAGTACAGGCCAACACAGAGGGCCTCTGGCTGACAAAGTTCACAGAAGACTGCAAATTGGATGCCATAGTCAAATCACCAAGCGACGTGGACATCCTGCAAAAGGGCCTCACTGAGACTCATGCCTGGTGTCAGAGCCATGGCCTCAAGCTCAACACCAAAAAGTGAATTGTCATCCCCTTTGGTAAAAACCCTGTACACATGGACTACCACATAGGTAGCAGCCCACTTAATGCTGAAAGCATGATAAGAGACCTCGGGACTCTAGTGGACAGTAGCTTCTCCTTTGATAATCACATCAGCACAATAGTCAGGAAACCCTTCTACATGGCACACCTCATCATGAAAGGGTTGTCATCCAGGAAAAAAGAAGTCATTATCCCACTCTGCTCAGCTGTCATCAGACCCATTATAGAGTACAATGCCCCATTTGGAATGAACCTTACAAGGCAACTGCAACAGCTGGAAAGGCCACAAAAATACCTCACAAAGAGGATTATGGGACTCAAACAGTTACCCTATGCTGACCGCCTCAAAAAACTCCGGCTTTACTCCATAGCATATCACCTACTCCGAGGTGATTTCTGCCTAACATACAAAGCTATGCCAAACCCTAGACTACTGGACATGTTACACCTAAAGAAATCCCAATCCCTCAGAGCCACATGCTCTAGAGACTTAAATCTTGTCACCACCATTAACAGAACATGCTGGAGGGATGGATTCCTGTCCCAGAGACTTCCCATACTCTGGAACAAGCTACCTATCTATGTCAAGCAGAGTTCTTCACTAGCACTTTTCAAGAAAAATCTTGATGAGTGGATCGGCAATAGGAAATTCACCCCGAGAATCACTTTGGTGGCCCTGCTAGACAAGGGCGCATGTATATAGCATCCAAGGGTGGTGAAAGCCAGGGAACCTTGTTGGCTAGGCTTACATAGGCCCTAGAGCTGATAGCCTAGCACCTACCTATGAACCTATGAATCTATTTGTGCATCTTCAGATTCCCTGTTAGACTCATCATGTTTCATAAACTGATTTTTTTTTGTGTCTTTATTTCACAGTTACTATATAACAATGAAATAGTGATAACTGTCATTTACACTGGTATTTCTGAGTATTTGCAGCACATAAAATAGGAAGTGGTTAAACTGAAGAGACCATGCACTGTTCATTTTGCACAATGCAGACAGTTCCTGCAAAATGTTGCAATAAACTGAATAAACTACTGCAAATCAGTAAAGTTGTCTGAACAGTATAAAGGCCACTTGTTAAGTATTTCTTTCAAACATTAAAAAATACAAGTAAATATCCTTAGAGTTAAAAGTACCTTGTAAATCTATTAACAACACATGGCACCAAAGGGCCACTGCAGCATCTTCATCTTCATCTTCATCTTCATCTTCATCAGTATCATTGAGAGTGCATCATACTCCTGGTTCTCGTGGAACATTATAGAAGACATATACGGTCATTGACTGTATGTCAGTGACTTGCTTTCTGTAGTTTTTAAGAGTGAATGATTAGTTGTAAGGATTAGCAACAAATTCCTGGTAACATCAATAGCTGCAAAGAAGCAACAAGCATAACTGCAGTGCACAGTCTTGCAAGTTGTTTGTTTGTCTTTTGGCTTTTCCCGGTAAGGGGTCACCACAGCGGAACTCCGGTCCGCTAATGACTGGCAGTAAATTTTTATGAAATGCCAGCTTGACATTCAACCTTCAACGAAGGCACACCCATTTACGCATGCATGTCTTTCAAATGCTACCCAACCACGGGGAGGACATGCAGACTCCACACAGAAGGCACTCCGAAGCCCAGCAGAGAATCGAACAGGAGAACCTCTTGCTGTGAGGTAACAACGCTACCGCCATACCACCGCGGCATCCAGTGCACAGTCTTGCAAGTAATCAGCAAAAATATTTAAAGTCAGACTGACATAATGATGGCTGGTCAGATTTTTCTACTGGTATTATAGTACCTCATCAGTTGCATACATATGTCATTATACGTGTAATAACAAACTGGACTTGCAAACAGGGCAAGCTTTTATTACAACACCGGCATGACTTTCATAGATCGTGTTATTAGTCCCAAGTTATCTGCATAACTCACTAGGGTTTATCATCTGATATTGCAATTATTCTAGTCTAAATTCTTTGGAAAGGAAAGAATTGTGTAGTGGGAGTAACTGCAGCAGAAACAGAATTAGCAAAATGGTCAGTTTCCAAGATTTCTTGTAACATCTCAACTTGCATATTTTTCACCTGAACATCTATAGTGTGATGTTACTGATTTTTCAACTTTTATGTGCTGTCATTTTCCATTTTAACATTTGACATTAGTAACCCAGGTCTTGGAATGTTTTGAAGAACGCTTTACAGCAATATTAAAGTCTTGGCCTGAGCAGACTTGTAGGAATCTAATGCTCTGTGCTGCAGATCTATAAATCAGCAATCATCCTTAATGGTATTCAACATTCTTCCAACTTGAAATGAAACACGTCTGTCATCCTTGACAGGACAGAATGACTGGTAGGTTTCCAGATAGATGCAGTTCAGTAATGTTAGTGGTAAAACCTGAATGATCTCCACAGCAACAAAGTATGCCAGTGTCTTAGCATCCAGTAAGCATTTTAGAAGTCTTCAGTCTCCTCATATCTTGCCTCTGTCCAGTGTCGCTGCTCATATCTCATTCCTCAGTGTAATAACTTACTGTATATCAATGACTTGCTTTCTGTTGTGCACGCATCAGCTTCATCATATAGCTTGCCTAATTTGACTTTATGGAACCTTCTAGTATATTCATATTTAGAACTAGCAATCAGTCTCCTTAAATTTGCACACTGTTTAAAGTGGTTGCCAAATGTGCAGGTAGCACAGCTGAAGCCCTCAGATGTGAAGTCCACCACCACACAGGTAGTAGTCAATGAAAAACATCTTATTCCAGTTACCACATACTTTGTCTGGTAATACATTATGCATTTGCAGTCATAGAAATTCTATTTTACTCATTTCTTTAGCTTTTACTACAAATATATTTTTACCTAAATTCCCTTCATTTTGACTAGCATGTGGGCCTATGTTTTGTGATATATATATATATATATATATATATATATATATACCAACATCTTTGTGTAAGTTGTGTATTATCTTAAATATCATATTGCAGTCTGCTTATAGTCACATAAGTCATAGCCTCCCCTAAATGTAAATATCCAAG
This sequence comes from Protopterus annectens, assembly GCF_019279795.1. Classification (NCBI taxonomy): domain Eukaryota; kingdom Metazoa; phylum Chordata; order Ceratodontiformes; family Protopteridae; genus Protopterus; species Protopterus annectens. Next base: position 492,232,978 of record NC_056726.1, read on the forward strand.
CTAATCAAATAACACCCACTTCAAAGCATCACTGCCTTTAAAGAGGCTTGGATTCATTCAACAGCACTTGATGCCTTAATACCATGGTCATTTCGGAGGACTGTTATGAGAAGCAGATCTGGCTGACATTGAGAAAAGCCACAGGCATATGCAACATGAGTCTAATGTCCAACATGTGACAGAAGAGCTAGAGATGTGCAACATTAATGTTGTAAGGGGAAACATAGAATAATGAATTTTACATCTGCTAAAATATTTATAAAATAAGTCTGAAAAGCCTGTTGACTGCATGGCAGTCAATATGGCTCCCAGTAACAAATACGTAAAAATGAACTTTACCCAGTGCAAACACTGTGGCCTTAACATGTGACATTACACTGAAAATCTTTTCTCAGAAATTGTGACTTTTATTGAATTTGTGGCCATTTCTGTAAAATTTATAAGAAAAAAGGGAATAAAACAGTGTAACAATATTTAAATGTTACAGAAGCAAACAGGGAGAACAACTGCATACAGTGAATAATGTGAATACATTAAAAGCAATAGTAATGTAAATGGAAACTATGCATGTGATAACGTGAATAGCTATGTAAAAGGTAAAGTGTATTGGACATATTCTAAAACAAGTTTAAGTAACAAAACTATGGAGTACCACATGACCTCTTAACCATATACAACATACAATTATATATTTTTGATGCAACATATGTGGTGCTTTTGGATTGTACTTTGTTGATAAAGACAGTGCTCAGAAACTGAAAAGTCCTACCATGACATTTTAAAAGACCTGAATACACAATGCTTCACTACTAAAACTAATGCATACGCTAGTGTATTTCTATGCTAAATGTACCAACAGAAATTCTTTATTTTGTACACAGCCAAGTTATGAACCCAAACTTGTCAGAACACAGTACAATAAAAAATATCAGTCGATAATATGATAGGAAAATCACAATGCAAAATGCCGGTCTTCTAAAGATGTAAGTTGTTTTATGTATCCTTAATGATTTGTGGTTGGGGCGGCAACGGTGGTTCAGCAGTTAGCGTTGTCACCTCACAGCAAGAGGTTCCCTGGTTCAATTTTCGGCTGGGGTGCCTTCTGTGCAGAGTTTGCATGTCCTCCCTGTGGTCGTGTGGGTTTCCTCCAAGTGCTCCGGTTTCCTCCCAAAGACATGCTGTAGGTGGATTAGACACTCTAAATTGGCTCTAGATGTGAGAGTGTGTGTGCCTTCTGTGGAAGGTTGGGTACCGGGCTGGCAACTTGACACCGTAAAACTCCACCGCCAATCATGAGCAGACATGTAATCTCCTGTGGCAACCCTTAACTGGGAAAAGCCAAAAGAAGAAGAATGATTTGTGGTTGCATGTAGATCATTGTCTGTCGCTTACCTTGACATCATTTGCATGTGTAGTTCTAGAGAAAACCTAAGTAAACTGTGAAGCCAGAAAAAAAATCTAACAATGCACTATAATCTTCATTTTTTAATTAATTAATTAATTAATTAATTAGTTTATTTTTTGCAAAATCACTTGCAGCTTTAACACGAGGAGTATAACTGGCAATGCATTTAACTGTAAAAAAAAAAATTTTTAGAAGATAACCAATACACTTTCATTGCTGTACAGAAAAATTACTTATTAGAGACGTCCATCCATCCACAACCCCTTTTTCTCATTTTTACACCTGGGGTCAGGGTGTCACTTCACCAGTGACAATCATCTAGAGCCAAGTAGTCTGTAAGATTTAGATAAAAAAGGATCTGAATACAATGTTACAAAGAGGCTGCTCCATTTTACCTGCTTACTTTTTCTTATTCTGGGCACAAATTGAAACCTAATAGTCAAGCTGGCCTAGACTGTGTGAATAAGTGTAAGAAGAATACATTATTATTTCAGTTTGTGTCACCTAATCTAAATGCTAATCTAAAGCAACCTAGTATGTTGTTATAATGCTTATGAAGAAGATTGCTATAATAAGCCATTTTTGCCCTACAGATGTAGAAACAGTTCTATGACAGAAAAAAACTTCTTTCAGCACGACAAGTCAGACCTCCAAATCTGATTTTGTTGAGAAGGCACAGAGGCAGATTATTCTGGCTCATAAAGATTTATTACAGCCATACTCTACAACAGAAGATAGAAACTGTTGCAAAAAAAAGAGTAAAATCCCATGATTGGAGGAACTCCCTGGTCAGCCTCAGTAAGAAGCTGAGATCCCTCATAAAATCCTCCAGAGCTAGTTACGAAAACAAAATCACCACTGATTCTAAGGACAACCACAAAACATTCTACAGCTATGTCAAGAATCTCACTCATATCTGCTCTGAGCTACAGCACAATGGCACTAAATATACAGAACTAACTGATATTGCCAACATCCTGGCAGATAGGTACAGTGCTAACTTTATCCAACTCTCACCCCCTAAAGGGCCCATCTCTATACCAGAAGAATGCAAAGTTCCTGTAATCATGGCTGCACAGGTAAAAACCACACTCTCCAAAGCCAAGAACACAGCATCCATGGGACATCCCAGGCTGTGTTCTACATGAACTACAGAACAAACTGGCACCCTACTTAAGTACCATGTTCAATCATAGCCTCACCTCAGGCTTTGTGCCTACTGAATGGCGCACAGTGACGGTTATCTCACTCCACAAAGAGGGAGTCACCGTGGACCCCAGGAACTACCGCCCCATTAGCCTGACAACCCTGATTTGCAAGGCCATGGAATGTATCATCATGGGACTTATAAACAAAGACATTGGTAATCTCCAAACTCTGGACCCCACCCAGTTTGGGTTTGTAAAAGATAAATCATGTCTCCTAAACCTGATAGATTTCTTTGAAGCAGTCTCCAAAGCCATAGACGAGGGTAAGGTGGTTCACACAGCCTATCTAGATCTCACCAAGGCTTTCGACACCACCCCCCACTCTGGGATTATAGATAAACTTACTAAACTAGGTATAAATCCCTATGTCACAAGATGGATTGTCAACTGGCTCACTGACAGAACCCACACTGCGAAAGTAGCAGACTCTGACTTCAGACCAGTAACAAGTGGAGTACCACAGGGTTCAGTCCTGGGTTCTCTCCTGTTTGCTGTCTACTTCTCTGAAATACAGGCTAACACAGAATATCTTTGCATGGGCGCTGGAACCATAGAGCGAGGGGGGAGGGGAGCCCCCCCACACACACTTTTTGCAGACTGTCCCATTATTTTTGTTTTCTGGGCCTCCCAACTGATGCGATGACATCAGTTTGCGAGTGCCGCCATGATGACATCAGCATGTATGTCCTGTTTGTGAACGAGAATGGCAAGGATTAGCTGTTGGTGTTTGCGAGTGGTTTCAGAAGCTGCTGCTGCCTAATGGAAAGGGATTTATCATCTGGACCGTGATTGCAGAGTGGAGCGGGAAGGATGTACTTTCAGAAGCTGAATACTGCCGGATCAGAGTGAGTAAGGTGTGTGTGTGTGTGTGTGTGTGTGTGTGTGTGTGTGTGTGTGTGTGTGCGCGCGCACCCATCTATCTGTCTGCTTATGTGTATGTCTACATGTCTTACAGTGACAAATGTATATTGAGTATGCAAACGATCAAATTGCTTTTGAATATTGAAGGACTTTTCTGTCATTTTGGGGAGGATCACTGGGACAGTATCTGAGAACTGGTGTGCTTTGTTAATAGTACTTGATCGATTCTGCATCAGTCTGTCTTGAACATGAGTCTTCTACTCTTGAGTTATCAATGAAGCAGATGTAAGAATTATAGATTTCAGCTTATGACCCATGAGTAGTTATACTGCTGACAGACCAATACATTGCAGTGCAGTTTTTATGAATTGTAGCAAAATTATATGGCAGTCAGTTATTACTATGTGTCTTTGTGAAATGCTCAAGCATTTGGAACTCTTTTAATGTTCATCACTGGCTCTGCATTAGACTGTACATATCATGGAGTTGCATATTGTGGACCACTGTATGAAATGATAACATCAGCAATGCAAAGCTTTCCAAGTATACACTTTCTTAATGACTCCTTTACTTATAGCTTCAGTCATTTTATCAATTTCTGGAAACCTGGAGGAGTAATCAACACGTCAGGTTCATATCATCCATGCAATCGAAATATTTTACATCCTTGGACTATGGTTGTTATGGAACTCAATTTGATATTGCTGGTTCATTCAGATTTTTTCCCTTATATGACCTGCACATGGCACATTGCAGCAAAAATTATTCTACCGTCCCTGACATGTCTGGCTGAAAAATATACAATGTCCTCTTTCTTGCAGTTAACAACTCTCAAACATGACTCATAAATTCTATTCAGCATGTCATAGTTAACTGATTTGGATCAATAAACGTATGTGCTTTAGAGAACAGACCTGAAATATAACTTACATCCTCCTTTCAATGAAAAATAAGTTTGAACTTCCTTAAAGTGCAGTTTTCAACTCTGACTATCCTTTCTTAGAATTTTCTTTTAACAGTCAACTTCTGGATTTTCCTTAGTATATCTCTAAAATGATCCGCGCTCCTTTCGCTGTTGAGTAATTGATGAATTGCCCTTCTACCTTCCAGTCTGTCTCCCAAAGGATCCTTATTGAGTTCCTGCAAATATGTACAATGTAACTTATCTGCTATATGCATTTGATCTCCTGGGTCATACAGATTTAAGAGCATTTATTGTAGCCTTGGTAGAAAGTTATGCAAGGACTTTTAGAATGTGTACTTTAAAGGCTTCGGTTCACTCATCTCCATTATCTTTGCATGGATATATTTATACAATTCATCATAGCCATAAACAATCACAAACAGATATTTTTTAACCTTCTTCTGTTTCTTTTGCTAGTCAATGAATGCTCTTGACACACATGCCATAAGAATTCCTTCCAACAGAATTAGGCCACTTCCACCAGTCTGACTAACATCAACATATAAACTGGACTTTTTACAACAAAGTACATTATGATGGGACAGAAACTTAATAATTTGATTACTAACTAGTCAGATATGAAAGTGAAAACATCTGCTTAAAACTTCTGGAACGTATAGAAAAGGAAACAATCACATGGAGACACATAGAATGCTTGATATTTAACTACTAAAATTAATGAATTATGGCACTGTTAACTTTTCATAAAATGCTAATGCAATTCATCCAGTTGTGGACTAAAGACAGTTTGGAAATTTAAGTGGCTTCTTTTGCACAATGACTCAACATATGCAGTCTCTAGGTGCATTTAGATTGCTTTGTTTTAGTACCTTACTATTCCTAATGGTGCATTTTTCTTTAAGTGACTGAGATAAATCCATCTTGACTTATGAAATTACCTCAGCATGGGTTTCAGCAGACAAAGTCATTGATTCAGTTGGCGGCAAGTCCTGACTGTGTCTTTCCAGTGAGATTTCTGTAACCTCTTCCTGCGGTTTCTTCTACAAGTGTGTGTGTGTGTGTGTGTGTGTGTGTGTGTGTGTGTGTGTGTGTGTGTGTGTGTGTGTGTGTGTGTGTGTGTGTGTGTGTGTGTGTGTGTGTGTGTGTGTGTGTGTGTGTGTGTGTGCGTGAATGCCCCAACAGGATACATCTGGTGGCTAGAGGTACTCAGGCTCAAACTCTGTACTTTGGGTACAGAAAAAATAGCCTAAAGTCCCTAGCAACCTGTTCCTCTGGTTTGCAGGAGTGGTAAAACAAAACCATTTATTCTAGCAATTTTCTAAGGTTATAAAATCAGTATTTGAAATGTGTCCCTATTTTGGGGCTGTATTCCCCCATTATTGGCTTTGTTCTGTATTTTTGTGCTAAGCGGTTGAGAGCTATGGTGACTGAGAATTGAGAACTGAATTCACTAAATGATATGATTTAAGTTTGTCTTCCTGTCTTTCAAGAAGCTGCTGGTTTACCTTAGGGGTATGTGGTTCTGACTATAGTGCATAGGATTCTGGGTTTGAGACTTGGCAGTGAAATGCATGGTAATAACACATTTTATGCAAGCAACTTTCCAAAATTATACATTCAATGTTTAAAACGTGTCTCTGTTTTTTTGCCCCCCCCACCCCACCCCCAATTGAAAATAAGTTCAAGAAGCTGTGCAACATGCCTATGGCTTACACTACTGTGATTCTGTATTTATATATTGTGTGTAGAAGTAGACTGTTATCATGGAAATGTTCTGAATAGGCCAGTTTTGTCATTATTGGTGCATGCATTTTGCTTCATTGCCTACTGGAAAAATGTTCAAATAAATTTAAAATGCAATTGTGTGTGGAAGTAGACTGTTATGTGGAAATGTTCTGAATAGGGCAATTTTGTCATTATTGGTGCATGCATTTTGCTTCATTGCCTACTGGAAAATGTTTAAACAATAAATTTAAAATGTGCTCTAACTTAAGTCTAACAAGTGTGCTGTATTGTACAAGGAATATAATTTAATACAATCAGGAAGGTGAATCAAGGAATGCATGCATGTATGCTTGGCCCTAAAAATGTGTTTGAAAACAGCCCAGAGGAAAGTGTGAAAAGCTCAAAATCATGGGCAAATTTTAAGCTTTACTGTTGTTACCAAAGCAATGGATGAAGGTAAAACAGTTCACACCACATTACCTTGACCTGGCCAAGCCTTTTGACACAATCCCCTACTCAGGTGTGGTACAAAAGATGCATAATGTAGGAACAAGCACTTACATCACCAGCTGCATTGCCAACTTGGCTCACAGGATGCAGGAGATCAAAACAGGGGAAGAGACCAGTCACCAATAGAGTCCCCCAGGGTTCGGTGCTGAGACTTTTTCTGTTTGGCATATACATCTCAAGAGTAAAAGGAAATACCAAAGAGCTTTGGCTAGCTAAGTTTGAGATGACTGCAAGCTGGGAGAATTTATTGAATCTCCAAATGCCTTAACCATCATGCAGGAAGGTTTTCCCAAATAAATGGTGTCAAAACAATGCCCTCTGAGAACTGATCCAATTGTTTGGCATTTGGGAAATTGTGTACAGTGACCTAACTTTTGACCAACATGTGCCCAGAGTCATAAGAAAGACTTTCTATATTGCACAGCTTATAAACAAATTGATTGTGACTAGATCTAGAGATGTTGTTGTCCCCCTTTACAAAGCTCTCATTATGTCAATATTTTGTATAATGCCCACTTTGGCATGTGTCTGTCCAGCCCCATGCAACAATTGGAATACCTTCAGAGATACCTTACTAAATGGATACAAGTCCTAAACAATAGGTCTTGCATGGACCACCTCAAAGATTTATTACTATACTCAGTATCCTGCAGAGTGCTTAGAGGTGACATCTAGCATACAAAGCATCCTCCAACATAATACAGATGGACCTACTGAACATCAGCAAGTCAAATGGCATCAGAAATACTCAGTCCAGGCATCTAAACTGAATGTTGTGGACAGATGGATATATATCACAGAGGCTACCACTGTTCTGGAACAGACTATCCATAAAAATAATGCAAAGCTCATCCATCCATATTCAAATGCAACTTGGATCTAAGGATGGGTAATAGAAAATATATTCCAGGATTTCCCCTCATGCCACTAATGGATAGAGGCAGTTCCTAAATGCTGCATCCCTTACAAGACCCCCCTCAAATTATCTATGGCATGATCACAGTTGTTCTCACTAAGGCTAATATACAATTATCAGCCATGGGGATTGCTAAGACCAATCGGAAAATGTTAATTCAAGCACCAAAAGAGAATTGGCTAAGCTTAAAATGTCCTCCAAGTGAACCTATGTTGTGGTAGCAAATAGTTATAAAAAAAATTACCATTTTTAGTTCACTAAGTGCCCCTGTCACCCTCTGCCCCCCCTCCAGTCTTTAACAGCTTCCGGCGCCTATGGGTCTTTGGCTAACAAAGTTCGCCGATGACTGCAAACTAGGAGCCATAATCAAAACTCCTAATAATGTGGACATCCTACAAAAGGTCCTCACTGAGACAGATGTCTGGTGTCAAAGCCATGGCCTCAAGCTCAATGCCAAAAAGTGCATTGTCATCCCCTTTGGTAAAAACTCTGTACCCATGAACTACCACATAGGTGGTAGTCTACTTAACACCGAAAGTGTGATAAGAGACCTTGGGACACAAGTGGACAGCAGTCTCTCCTTTGATAATCACATCGCCAGATTAGTCAGGAAATCCTTCTATGTGGCACACCTCATTACAAAAGGTTTCTCATCCAAGAAAAAAAGAGATCATTGTTCCCCTCTACTTGGCACTCATTAGACCCATTATTGAGTATAATGCCCCTTTTGGTATGTACCTCATAAGACATCTACAACAACTGGAAAGGCCACAGAAATAACCCACAAAGAGGATTACAGGCCTCAAACAGATGTCCTACGTAGACCGTCTCAAAAAACTCCAGCTTTACTCCATCACATATCGCCTACTCAGAGGCAATCTCTGCCTAACATACAATGTTATGTCAAACCCAGAGCTGTTGGACATGCTCCACTTAAAGAAATCCCAATCCCTACAAGCTACATGCTCTAGGGACCTAAACCTTGTCACCACAATAAACAGAACATGCTGGAGGGATATATTCCTGCCACAGAGACTTCCCATACTCTGGAACAAACTACCTCTCTATATCAAACAAAGCTCTTCATTAGCACTCTCCAAGAAAAATCTTGATGATTGGAAGGGGAAATAGGAAATTCACCTGGGGGCTCTTCTGTTAACTGAACATGAAGAGCTGTTGTATCTTTCAGCAGATCTGCGTCACATTCATGTATTTTATTGTAATGCTCAAGCCACCTACACTAGACATGTAAAAAGAAATAGTTAAAACACTTTGCTCTATCCTAACAGCATACTCTCTCCTTTGAGTACTTTGTTGCATGTTGTATTGTGTTATACATTTTACCCACTGTCCTGCTTTTGTTTTTCCATATCTCAGAAAAGCTACCTTCTTTTCTATTACCAATGGTAAACTGCAGCTATATGGGGCAGAACATGCAGTTGTTATTTAGTTAAGCTCATAGTAATATATTCTTCTTATCACAATGGAGCAGAAGAAGTGCCTTGTGCTGTTAAGTAACTCCTAAGTTGTACATGAGAAATCAGAAAACCATAATGTAATTCCATTTTTCTGCTGAATGAATTTGTGCATTCCACACATTGTGATTATAGCACAGCCGAGGGACCTGCCGGTCATGACACGCATGTGCGGCAATGGCCACACCGACCAGTCTAGAGCCCACAAAAACCATTCTCAGCTTAGCTGAGGCCAATATGTCAAGCTGAGCATGGCCCACCAACCCCCCCCAATGAATCCCGAACAGAGCGACAACCACAAAACCACCAGCACTGACGAGCCGAGAACCCCCTTGCAAAACAAACTCCAAAGGGGGCTGGAATGACATTGCCAATTCAAAGCCCCTTCTCCTTTCCTTTTTTTTTTTTTTTTACATCAAGAGAAGCCCCAAGCAGACTGAGCATGCGCACTGTCCCAACCATCACAAAGTGGAACAACAAGCAACAACAGCAGCCGGGAAATACCCAAAACCCACACTCCTCCAACGGATGTGGACAGTCAAACACAAGCATAGTGACAACAAACTCTACCCCCAAGACCCAAGAACCAGGACGAGCCCACCCACATCTCAGACAAGACCAGCAAACAAAACCAACTCAAAACGCCAAAGGCCTCCACTACCAATGATAGAAAGTCAGCACACAACAGCCCTACAGTTGCAACTTAATAATTTAAATATACCTATCCTACACCCCAAACTACTCACCTCCTAATGCACCCACCAGCAAACCAAGGCCTACCTAACCAAAGCCTCCACAGGTCATCAATGACGTGAGCCAGCAGCATAGCAAGTTCACGTCAAAAATGCAATTTCTTAACCCAGCTCCACTAGATTAAACCTCTTAAGCCCCTCCCCATCCTTATCTCATTTCCACCCAACCATCCCTGCCTCCATTTAACCCTTTCACCTCCCCCACAACACTTAACTCCCTCTAATATCAACCTAACCCCCATCCATGAAGATGTCCTGGGACAACTTGGTTTGTTGCCAAACTTTATTTACCAGGGGAAACAGGGAAAAAGATGCATCCAGTCAGTCAAGGTAAATGGAAGAAAGAATGGGCAACTACTAATGATATGCAGAGTGTAGACAAGATTTAACATATGAGAATACATGGAGAAAGAGGAGAACAGAGTGTACTACAAATAGGATAGGAATGATCTGGAAAAGTCTACACAATAGACAAATATTGGGAAGGAGAGGTCTGACAATGTCTCATGGAATGTGAATGGTATCCAAGACAAAAAAGGATTTTGAATTATGTCAGTGAAATGAAGACACATCTTATTGGCATCCAGGAAATGCACTTGACCTTTAAGGACCAGAGTAAAATAAGTCAATGTAATTATAACTTGGTTGTCAGCTTGACATGGAGCAGAAGAAAAGAAGAGGGTGATGTTGTTTATGAGCAGCCATTAGATGTAGTGGACAAGTTCAGAGATGGGAAGACTAGGAAAGCAGTGGTGAAAAAGAAACAGAAGGAAATTTACACGCAGCATTAGTAATGTATATACTCCCAGGTGTGACGGTTAAGCACTTAGGGAGATTATAACACAGCTGGGATGCTCTCACGAGAGCATAGTTAAGTATAATGAAGACTGGAGTTTGGCAGTGGGTAGGAAAGAAGTGATTAAAGGCCCATGGGCAATAAGAATACATGGAGAGGGAAAATACTTGAGAGATTGCTTTACATCTACGGACTTGATGGATATAAGTAAAATAAAGAAGGTTTTACAAATAGGAAAACTAAATACTTTTTATTCATATAGCATAACAGTCGGATGACATTAGATGGGGCATATCTCCAAAGAACATCAGCATTTAGAAGACAGAATAATAACAGTGTCACTTACATAATTGGATCATGAAGTATTACTTGCTAGAATGGAAAAAAAAATGAAACAAAAACGAAACATTAAGGGGCAGGTTCTAGGTAAAAAGTGGTAAATATAGGATAATAGGATCATAGGAGGTTACTAGGCTAATAATTCTGGGGCCATTGCAAGCCTATAAAAGAATGAATGTTGAAGAGACCAGGACAATATCCAAAATAAATAAATAAATAATGCAGACATCCACACAAGGCCAATTGACTTTAATACAAAACAAAAATACAAAACAGTAATGCTTTCACAAATATTCTGCTTCTTCAGGACATAAACTAAAAACATACCTCCATGCATGAATTTAAATAATACTACATCCAATAACAAATAAGAAGAAGTCGCATGATAAGCCCTCACCAGTAAAATCAATGATAGAAGCATCTCTTTTTCAAGGCAGGCTTCAATGAAGCATGATTATTAAGACCTGGGCTAACATTTGCCTTAAAATCTACAATCAAACGTAGTTCACAATATTCTGTTTCATTAAATATAGCACCTTCCCTGACACTGTCATAAACAATATTCAAAACTAAAAACTTAAAAGAGTGACCATTACCTTTATCTAAATCATGCTGTGCAAGGGCATTACTCAACTTCTTATTCTTAATATTGTTGGAATGTTCCAGTTTTCTTTCCTTCAATGTTTGATTTGTTTTACCAGTATAGAACCCTTCACACTCTACACAATTAGCCAGACAAACTAAATTCTTAGTTCTACAATGAGCATAAAAACTAAATTCATTGCTCTTAGCAGATCAGGGATGCTTAATAGAGGTTATACTCCAAATAAACTTACATGCACTACAAGATCGACAAGGATATGTACCCTTATGTTCTGAGGTCATTTTCCTGTCAAAGGACTGCTGTCTATAACATAAATGTTGTTTAAGCATTTTATTATTTCTAAATGCAAACTTAGGAGAAGGTCCTAAGGCTTTTTTCAAATCTAAGTCAATCATAAGGACAGGCCAGTTGTTTTTTGTAATATCACACATTAAATTCACATCACTTGAAAAAGTAAGTGTGATTCTAGATGTAGAATTATTATTCTCATTAGAACACTCAACCTCAGACATATTCTCTAACAGGTCAGAAAAAAAATGGTTTAACCAAAGTGCCTCTATTCAAATGTACTTCTATTGTTCGCTCTATCTCAGTTATGGTATATTCTCTATTCATAAAATCTGACTTCAACACACAAATAGCGTCATCTAACATTCTGTCATCCATATGCAACCTCATAAATCTTAAGTATCTGGCCTTTTAAAACATTCCTTGGAATGTGTCCTGGATGCATACTGGTTTTATGTAATAAATTATTCTTCTTACATGGTTTCTTGTATATGCCTTTGTCCAACTTCCCAAACATATTCTTGTGAACTGTCACATCTAAAAAAAATCAATCTTAACATTTGGAAACTGTATACTAAACTTCAAATAAGAAGTAGTTCCATATAAGAATGTCACAAAATCAGACAAACCATCCTGTGAGCCTTTCCACACCAAAAAAAAAAAAAAAAAATCATCAACGGAACATTTATAAAATAAAATATGTGATTTAAAACAAAAATCATTAAAAATCTATTTGTTGCTCCAGTTGTGCCAATATAACATTAATGGATGAAATGGCACATGTCGTGCCCATAGTCACTCCAACTTTTTGTAAAAAATACTCTGTCCCATAGACAAATACATTATTTTCCAAAATTAGTTTGAGTAGCATACATATTAACATAACTTTAGAATTAGAAAACAACACCTCACTCAGTTAAAAAAGAACTAACAATCTCAATTCCCAAGTCATAGGAGATTACAGTAAAAAGAGAGTTAACATCTAAAGTCACAAAAAACAGATTGTCATTAAAAACAATGTCTTTCAACCACATATAAAGACCACTTAAAAAATGTTTCATGTCTTTCAGTACATTATTAACAGTTTCTAACAGTGGTCTCAACTTACAAGCCTAGCCAAGAGTTTATCCCTAAAAAGAAACCTCAGTCAGCACCTTTTGCCCCTGTCAATGAGGGACACAGGTGGAACCCCTAGTACAAATTTATGGTTTCCCATCCACTCATCAAGGTTGCTCTTGAAGAGGGTAATAGTTGCTGTGTGCAGGTGTTGAACTCCGCACCTTGTGTCTGGGGGCCTAGGCTCTAACCACTGTACCAATTGTCAGTACAAATAAACAACTGTCCTATGTTTTGAACCCGAGACCATTGCACCTGCAAACCAGTGCATTAACCTGCCATGCCACGCAACTGTTAAAAATATGCAAACATCTTGCATTGGCAGGGAACTGAACCCAAGTCAACTGCTTGAAAGGCAGCTATGCTCACTGCTATACCACCAATGCTACAATAAGTTCATATGCTCATAGAGTAGCATTAGGCTAATTGGCCTTGTGGGCCATTTCAAGCCTAGCCAGTTAGCCTATGTGAGAATCAAACCCTGCAACTTGTGTCTGTAAGGTAAACACCTTGACCATTACACCAGCCTCTGACATGACAAAGGAGAGAATTAATGGATGATTTAGTTTTAATACAATGGGAGGTGGGAGAAATAAAACAGACTTGGGTAGAGAAAGAGAGGAGACAATTAAAGAAATGTTGCAGGAGTGGGAATATGAAAGGATATGCCAAAGGAAGACAGCAGCAGAAAAGGTGTTTTTTTAATATGCCGAAAGAAAGAGTGTTAACAGTGAAGCTCAGACAAAAAAAGGTAAAAAAGGAATCTACAGGACACAATGGGGAAAAAAGAAATGCTAAAAGAAATACTTGGGGAGTTTAGAGAATATTGTCAAGAACTATATAAAGAAGAAGAAAGAAAAGACTAGGGATTTGAGCAACTAGGAAAAGGGTGACAGATACCAGTGTTAAAGCAGACAGAGCAAGCAAATAGGGATGAGTTGATGATGATGCTAACAAGAGATGAGTTGGAGAGAATGTTTGGGGAACTAGCAAAGGGGAATCACCAGGGATTGATGGTATCCCATTGAGTTTTGGAACTTTAATATGGATATTATAATCACTTGGTTAAAACTGATCAGTGGTGAGTGTTTAAACCAGTTTGTACTTGTTTGCTCAAAGCTGCAGTGAGTTAGGACTTCTGGCTTTGCTATGCTGTGAGGCTGGAAAAGATAAGTGCTTATCTTCAACTGTTTTCTGCACTTATGATTAAAATATTTGCTTCATATCTTTTGAAACTGTGCAACTGATTTTAAGACTTAGTGAATTCAATCCTTACCTCTCTTCTGATCTTTGTCTCCTTTTTGTTTCTCTGTTCTGTTCATTTTACTTGTTGCTGCACTTGAACAACATTAGCATACAGCTGAATATCTATTACTGTTTGTGACCTTTAGAGCTTGTAGTGAAATCTTTTGTCTACAGAAACCTAGCTGTTTCTTCATGGGAGGGGGATTTAGGCTGGTCTGATCTGGCTAGAGATATTACTGCAAGGCTGCATTTTTTATTTTTTTTTTGTATTTTTAGTTTTGAGTGACTTGAATAATCTCACTGAGAAGGCTGAACTGTAATGGATATTGAGATTACATGTGATAAATATCAGGGGTTGAATGGGAATGTGTGTTTAAAACTGGCCCTTAAGGGGCATAGGTTGAATTACTAGCATGATTGGTTATTTGTTTTTATGATCATTGTGATTGGTGGTGTGATACTTTTAAAAGACCTTCAGTATATAATTTTATGCATGGATCTGATCTGATGAAGCGTTATTTTACATGAGAGTGCTTATCTGTTTTTATTGTTTTTTTATTAAAGTGCATGATAACAGCCATGGTAGCCTTGTTGGTTTTTATTTTCTTTATTGGTTACATTTCCAACTTAGGCTTTTGGGTGCTGTATGACTGTTTTTTTTTTTTATATACATTGTATTTTAAGTCTTTGGAAAGGAGTCAGACTATAAAGTCAAAAAGAGAAAAAAGAAGGCCATGTGATTGAGGAGAAGAGAGACTAGAATGACAAGGGCTAGGATTTTTTTGGGTGGAGCCAATGAGGTACCTGGGGATATGGATATACAATACTGTAGAGAAAACTACATTTGATAAGATTTATAATATATATGATATAATTTATAACAAAACTAAAGATCAGAAATAGTGGTGAAAATCTCTAGGATTAGACAAAGTGCAAAGGATACAGATTTTGTGGGTTCCTATCAGCATTTAGAATGGTGAAAACAGTGAATTTAATTTAATCAAACTGAAATGTTCGAAATTTCAGAAGAGCGAACTGATGGAACATCGATTTCTTTCCCAGGGAAAGAAATCGGTGGGCAGTCATTGGAGTTTGCTATTTCCTCCACTGTGGTGCAGTCTCGGAGTTGCTATATTTAAGTAGGGGGTGTGTGGGGGGCACAACCCCCCACATTGGGGGCTGTGGGGGCAAAGCCCCCCCCAGTTCTGTCAGTGTTTGAAATATTGAAAATTATTTTTTTTTTTTGCATGTAACACCGATTTCTTTCCCTGGGAAAGAAATCAATGTTCTGTCAGTTCACTCTTTTGAGATTTCGAACGTTTCAGTTTAATTAAATTGCATTCTGCGTTTTCAGCATTCGATATGCTGATATAGACCCGATTTTGTACATGAGTATAATTCCACAATACGACTGTGCTGGCCAAGTTTTTAGGCTCTGCTGGGAAATATTTTTTTGAAGAAGGTGAAGCAGATATTTAAGGAATTTGTATGCAGAGGGTAAAAACTGAGAGTGACTTGGGAAAAGCTGACTAGATTGGTTACATGGGGAGGCTTGGAAGTTCCTGATTTGAAAAATAATTTGCATGCAGCAATGGTGGGTAATGTGTTAAGATTAATTGATATGGAGTATGACGAAGACTGGAAAAGAATGCCAATAGAAAGAGAATGTCAAGGGAAGAAGATAGAGCATGTTTTGACAGTATTATCAGAACGACAAATAAATGAATTATGGACAGAGTGGTTTAAGTCTGCTCAAAGGACATTTAAGGAAAGATGGAGAGAAGATGATATGGTGATATGGAAATAGAGAATAATTATCATTGGGGGGTTATAAAAGGATGAAAGGGATAATAATAGTTTATGATGCTGGAGTGTGAAGCAAACAGAGGTGAAATATTGACCACAAATTATAGACAGACAAGCTGTGAAGAGCTGGGAAGTAATTCAGAATGAGTGTAATGAGAGGGGTCTATATTATAACATCGAATTTTATAAAGTTCAAATGTTATAATATTGAACCAGTTTTGTTGAATGCTGAAAACAGTGGAAGTGCAGGGCACCGAATTCTTTCCCAGGGAAGGAATTCGGTGGGCTGTTGCTGTGGCTTCGCTGTTTTCAACGTTCAATATATTGGAGCATTACGGGTCAGGTTCAGGTAAGAGTGCGATTGTGTGTAGGTTAGGGTTAGGGGCGGGTTAGGTGAGTTAGGTTTAGGGAGCGGGTCAGGTAAGTGTGCGGTTGTGTGTAGGTTAGGATTAGGGGGCAGGTTAGGTGAGTTAGGGTTAGGGCGTGGGTGAGGTGAGTGTGCGATAGTGATGGACCTTAGGGTTAGGGTCGGGTTAAGGTAAGTGGATAGCTAGTAGTGTATGTAAAG
Source organism: Protopterus annectens (assembly GCF_019279795.1). NCBI lineage: Eukaryota > Metazoa > Chordata > Ceratodontiformes > Protopteridae > Protopterus > Protopterus annectens. The sequence continues at coordinate 492,249,517 of NC_056726.1, forward strand.
TTTAGTTTAGGTTTAGTTGTAGGATTTTAAGTGTATGTGTGTGGATTGCTGTTTTTTGTGTGTGTTTGTGTTGTGTGTATGTTTCTCGGAATAGCGATTTTTTTCCTGGGAAAAAAATCGCTATTCTGACTGTTCGATGTTTGCGGATTTCGGTGTTTAGGGTTTGATATTATAAGATTCGATCTTTGTAAATTTCTGTGTTATAATATAGACCCAATGAGAGAAGCCTTAAAATGGGAATATGAGGGTTTAGTGAGTCAATAGAAGAGAATGAGGAATGACATTAAAGAAAGGAAGGGGATGCCTGAGATAGTGCAGGACACTGAAGGTTGGAGAATTATGGAGAATCAACAACAAGATTGTTAATTATGGGAAAAGATTGATTGTGAAAGGCTGAAGAGAAAGAGAGTTACCAGAAAAAAATCAAAGGTAAAAGATATTGGATTTACAAGTAGAAGAAATAGAATGTGTAGAAACTGCTGTTCTTCCAAGGCATATGAGCAAAGCATGAAAATGTAAGATTTTTGCATGGCAGTACCTTCATAAATATTTTATACATCAGATAGATTGGCAAAAATGTTTGCAGGGGTAAATGGAAAATGTTGAAAATGTAAAGCAGAAAGGGAAACTTGGTGTCATATCTTCTCAGAGGGAAGTTGGGGAGTACAGGCAGGGTATGGAAAGAGTGCTGAGGAGGTTGGTAGTAGAAAGCATTAATTTATCCCATAAACTATGGTAAATAGGCTATATGACATAAAGATAAAACTCAGTATAAGGTCATAGTGGGGGAGCTGATGACATTCAGGAAGAAAGGAATTACCAGAAAATGCAAAGCAGCTGAGAAACTCAAGGTAGATGAAGCTTTGGAAATTATGTTTGAATTGGAGAAATTAGTAATATCAGAAAAGAAAGAGAAGGGGATGAAGTGACATAGCAGGGTTTGGGGACTGTGGAGGGTTAAACTGGAGTGAACTAGTAAAATTGTGGTGAACATAAAGAAGAAGAAGTAGAGATGGAAATAAGGACTTAACCAATGCAGGGTAAATATATGTAAACAGTTTGAAGTATAAAGGGGGGGGGTATCTATAAAGTTCCAAGAATTTATAGTTTGACTTTTAGCATATGAACATGAGTGATGTTTCTTGATAAATGTTGGTGCCCAAGTAGGAATGATTATCTGGTGGGCTATGAAAGACAAACAAATGAGGAATATAGGAAATTAATTCAGGACTGACTGAAATTGTTTCTTGTATTTTGATACCCTTTTAATGTTATTAAAGGAAATTATTGAATGTAAGCTCTAATGCTAGGCTGACTTGGTTTTGTGAAGGAGAGAGGGAAATAATGAAGGAGCACAACTCAGCCACGAGAGATCATTATAATAGTGATGAAGGGGCACCGCTTAGCCACCGGAGATCATTATAATAGTGATGAATGGGCACCACTCAGCCACCGGAGATCATTATAATAGTGATGAAGGGGAACCGCTCAGCCACCGGAGATCATTATAATAGTGATGAAGGGGCACCACTCAGCCACCGGAGATCATTATAATAGTGATGAAGGGGCACCGTTCAGCCACCGGAGATCATTATAATAGTGATGAAGGGGCACCGGAGATCATTATAATAGTGATGAAGGGCCACCGCTCAGCCACCGGAGATCAATATAATAGTGATGAAGGGGCAATGCTCAGCCACCAGAGATCATTATAATAGTGATGAATGGCCAACGCTCAGCCACCAAAGATCATTATAATAGTGATGAAGGGGCACTGCTCAGCCACCGGAGATCATTAT
>NC_056726.1:492251815-492283357 GCF_019279795.1 Protopterus annectens
TGCTCAAAACTGCTTTAATCACACTGTATCCAACAGCCCTTGTTCTGCCTAGCAACAAAATAAGCAGCCTTTGATAGAATCAAACCCTGGACCCTGCATACTATAGCCAAAGTGATTTACCACTAAGCCATCTCAGCTATACATAGCTGTGATGTATTCACAAACATATCATCCAGTCCAGTCATTCAACAGTACAGAGAATGTATTCCAACATGTAGATGTATGCCTGTGAGTAAATATTTTAATGTCTAAATGGTTACAACATATTAATATATGTATATATATATATATATATATATATATATATATATATATATATATGAACATATTTCATCGTACAAGAAAATACTTCGTCTTCCAGTTCAGATAAAAGCAAGATGGGACAGGGATGGCAAAATAAAAGAAAATGACTGTTTTTTCTCATCTGAACCAGTATAATTTTTCTCAAAAGGACATTCATGTGGGGAGACATACGGGTAATGTTATTTCCAACAGTACTAGTGACTTTAATGATGCTTTTCCTAATAGTAAATGCAGCAAACCACAACGAAGAAACAGCAGAAAGCGTGTAGACCAGGAATCCTCACCCTTGAATTTAGTAAAACACTTCAGCAAATGCAGTAAATGAAAATCTTGTATTCCACTTCCTTAAAGTTGTAACAGGTATAACAGCAATTCTAGAGGTCTTCACGACAAAATAATGAACCAGATAATAAAATGCAAATCTTTATTCCACAAAAACGAACTCCAACACAAGCGCTTTCACCCGTTTATAACGGGCTTTTTCAAGTGTGATTTGTGTGTACCACAGCTCTTCTATATATATGCTGGGTTAATGAGTTAATTAATTGTGTAATTGATTAATTAAATTAATCAACCACGCTTTCTTTGTTTAAAAATGTGTACATTTAAAAACTCTTTGAACATGTGCTTTTTTGTCACAGTAATAATAAATATTCAGAAAAAATAAAAATACATTACATTACATCCTGTTGTATTTAATAATAACCAAATAAAAAACTTAATAATGTTACCTCCTTTTTGATATTTGAATGTAACCACTGCATTAAATACTTATTTCCTATAAACGCTAGTTGTTAGTCAAAAAATAATTGCATTTACCATTGTGTGTAATGCTTTCCAAGTAATTAAATTAATCTTACATGTTGCTGTTATATGAAGCATAAATAATATTATACTAAATAAAAATTATTACATTGTTTAATATTTGCCCTATTTAAGCCATTAAAGCACACGAATATTAAAATCAAATTATAAACAAATGTATTTATACACGTGCCTAAACCTAGACAAGTGTAAAATCATGAGTAATTCTATCATAAAATTCATTTTGTAATAAATTTCTGTTGCAAGTAAGTAATACAATTTTGAAAACCACAACATACATACTTGCATGCCATAAGTGCAAAAAATGCAAAAAGTGCAAAAAAATATACAAAAAATGTTTGTGTGTAGGAGTGCATAAAGATTCACTTAATTTGTACTTATAATTTACTGTACCTATCTTTCAAAATACAAGCCAAACTAATTCCATCATTTAAACCAGGGCTTCTTGTAGCGTCAAGCCTCAGCTGCCATATTAACTCTTTGATGTTTAGAGCATTCTTCCAGTCACCTCCCCTCTTGTCATAAACTACCCTGTCCACAACAAAAAAGCGGATAGAGACGTTGGCACATTGTTCTGAATGCTTAACAAAAGCATTAGTCTCCTTTTTTGTTTTGATATCATTCATGTGCTCATATATCCTACGTCTAAGTTCCCGTTCTGTTTTGCCAATATAAAATGATAAACAGTTTTGACAAACTCCCACATATACTACTTTGGTTGAATAACAGGAGAAATACTCTTTAGATGTTATAGTAATACGTCTAGAGGGGATGGTGATTTTCTCAGTATTTGCAATGTACTTGCATTGATTGCACGTACCACATGCATAAGTACCTTTTTGTTTGGGCACTGTGTTAGTATGCAAGTTTTTGTTAAAGCTAGTTTTGGTTTCAAAGATGCCCTTCAAGTTAATACCTCTTTTTCTAACAAACAAAATTTTGTTGGAAAACATGTTTTCAAATTCATCTTGCATGTGAACAATAGGCCAAAAATTACTTGCTGTATTTTCAATAAAAAATGCATCCTGTGAATAGGTATATGTAAAACTACTGCCAAAGATGTCTTCCATTTTATTCTGCCTCGTGGGAATATTAACCTTAACCCCTAAGAGTGGTGGAAAATGTGCATCCCTTTTTCTTGTAACTTCACCAAGAATGTCCTGAAACAATTCTTCAGGGTATCCTCTGTCCAAGAAAGAGCTTCTGAGAAATTCGGTCTCTTCAAAAAATAAATCCTGTGTGCTGCAAATTCTGGATGCACGCACCAGTTGTCCCTTAATAATACCCCTCTTAACATGCAAAGGGTGCCCACTGCTGAAATGCAAAAAGGAGTTACTATGTGTCTTTTTTCTGTGTATTTGGGAGACAAAGCCAACATTGTCAGGTTTTTTAGTTAGTTTGATGTCCAAGTAATGTAAACTACTTCCATTAATTTCATAAGTGAAACGTAAAAAACTGGTAGTTTGAGTTAAATATTTTATAAAGTCCTGAAAGTCCCTTTCAGAGCCTGTCCACAAAATGCAAATGTCATCCAAGAATCTCCTGTAGAAGCTGATGTATTTGCTCCATTGGGTGGAATGGATAAATTCTGTTTCCCATTTACTCAAAACTATGTTCGCGTAGGAAGTGGCACATGGAGCCCCCATGGCCACCCCACTAGTTTGCTTAAAGAACTCCCCATTAAAGAATATGAAGTTGTTGTTTAAGATTATTCTCATAAACTCTAGTAAAGTGTTAACCATACAATTACTGAGGCCAGATTCCTTACTGATTGCCTCCCCAAACCAATCTAAACCTTGTTCATGAGGGATACTGGGGAATAGGTCAACAATGTCTATGGTAACCATGTATAACCTAGAATTGTCCATGTTTTGATCTAAACTACTTAGAAATTCCCAGGAGTCCTTGCAAATGTATTTTAGTTTTGCTACATAGTTTTTTAGTTGAAAATCCACAAATTTACTAAGTGGTTCTGTAATTCCACCTGCTCCGGAGACTATTGGACGAAATTTTAATGGGTTAAGCCCCTTATGGACTTTGGGGATGCCAAATAAAGTTGGAGTTTTTGGGTTGGAAACAGTTAAAAAGTTGTGTGTTTTTTCATCAATGAACCCTTGCATTAACAAGTCATACAGGTAATCCTTAATTTGCACAAGTGCAATATTAAGTTCATTTAAAGAAACAGCCTGATATGTTTTCGTGTCTTGTAAAATGTTCCACATGTAATCATCATATTCAGACTGTTTCATCAATACAATGCCACCCCCTTTATCTGGCCTCATTACCCTGATGTTGTCATCCTTAATTTTGTCTACAATAACCTGCAAACTGTGAGGAAAGTTAGTAGAGTACTTGCTGTTTTTGTTTCTGTCTCTAAAATAGTCCCTGAAACTTTTTTCAATGACTTCTTCAAACAGCTGCAATTTAGGATGAGTAGGAGGGTTAAAAGTACTGTTTCTACAAAGTGAACGCTCTCCTCGAAGTTGGTTTTTGAAAAACACCCTTAAATTAAGGTTTCTTATAAATAATTTTAGTTCAATGAGCAATTTTGGCAAGTAACTTGCCCTATGCGGGACAAATTGCAGCCCCTTGGTAAAAAGATCAAAGAATGCTTCAGTGACCTGAATGCCCGTGTAATTATATATTTTGAAACCATTTAAACTGCAAGTGCTACAAATTCCTTCCTCATGTGTTGTTAGTGAGTTTGCAGTATACTTATGTTCAAAAGATTTATTACCAACTATCTTCTTTTCCCCCAGGCATTTTGTTGAAATTGGTTGGATTTCACCCGTGACCTGCCCTGGGGTATCTGAAAACCCTGTTGGTTGTAATTGTTTCCCTTTTAGCTAGTCTTTCACTCCCTCTGGGCATGTCAGAATACTCTTGTCCCTCATTTGGCACCTGATTAAACCTAGTACTTGTTTCCTCTGAATTTACATTTCTTCTAAACCCTGGTACTGGGTAGGCCCTGTTTTCTCTATATTCAACCAAATCCCTTTCCATTTTCTTTGCTTTTATGTCCAACACCTTAAAACAATGTTCATCCACCTCTTTAAATGTGTCATTGTATTTCTTTTTGAAACTAATAAATTTGTCATCCTTAATAATGTTGTCATGCAAGGTGTTCAGTTCATTTAAAATGACATTTCCTTTAAATGCATAGTCATCAACCATAAGTTTTAACATTTCGACACCAGTTCTATTAAACAATTCTGTTAATTTTGAATGCAAAACCGAACCTGCACAAGCATTGTTCGGATATCTATAACACCTTAGCCCTTTGGGCACATGTTCCACTTGAATACATTCATTTAGATAGTTAATTTCGAGCTGGGTATTTTTATAGGAATATAACTTGTTTTTAAACAGCTCAAATTTACTTTCTAATTGCTCAAAATGAGCATTGGTGTTAACATTAACAGTACCTGTTTTGAATTGTGGCTGTCGTTCAGTCCAAGCTTTAAAACTAAAATTATTGTCCAGGTTAGAAACATTGTTACGTTCTGCCGAGTTGTTAGCAAATGGAGAAACCAAAGGATAGTCCACAATGACCGGTTCGTCAGCGGAAAAGCTAACAGTAACTTCTTTACGTTGCTCGCCGTTCCTTTCGTTCACTTTGTCTTTTTCCTTGCCATGTTGCTGATTGCAAGGTATGTTCGAACTGTTGGAACCATAAGCGTTCATCATGGTGTTGTTAAGTTGAGCAAGAAGAGCTAACACTTGGTTAAGCTCTCGTCTCGTAACCGGCGTGTCATCCGGTTCCTCCAGCAGCAGAAAGGGTGTGTTAACAAAACCAGGAGAGGATTGGTCTTCCGCCATTGAAGGAAACAACGACTCAGTAAATGCAGCAAACCACAACGAAGAAACAGCAAAAAGCGTATAGACCAGGAATCCTCACCCTTGAATTTAGTAAAACACTTTAGCAAATGCAGTAAATGAAAATCTTGTATTCCACTTCCTTAAAGTTGTAACAGGTATAACAGCAATTCTAGAAGTCTTCACGACAAAATAATGAACCAGATAATAAAATGCAAATCTTTATTCCACAAAAACGAACTCCAACACAAGCGCTTTCACCCGTTTATAACGGGCTTTTTCAAGTGTGATTTGTGTGTACCACAGCTCTTCTATATATATGCTGGGTTAATGAGTTAATTAATTGTGTAATTGATTAATTAAATTAATCAACCACGCTTTCTTTGTTTAAAAATGTGTACATTTAAAAACTCTTTGAACATGTGCTTTTTTGTCACAGTAATAATAAATATTCAGAAAAAATAAAAATACATTACATTACATCCTGTTGTATTTAATAATAACCAAATAAAAAACTTAATAATGTTACCTCCTTTTTGATATTTGAATGTAACCACTGCATTAAATACTTATTTCCTATAAACGCTAGTTGTTAGTCAAAAAATTATTGCGTTTACCGTTGTGTGTAATGCTTTCCAAGTAATTAAATTAATCTTACATGTTGCATTTAAAGGAAATGTCATTTTAAATGAACTGAACACCTTGCATGACAACATTATTAAGGATGACAAATTTATTAGTTTCAAAAAGAAATACAATGACACATTTAAAGAGGTGGATGAACATTGTTTTAAGGTGTTGGACATAAAAGCAAAGAAAATGGAAAGGGATTTGGTTGAATATAGAGAAAACAGGGCCTACCCAGTACCAGGGTTTAGAAGAAATGTAAATTCAGAGGAAACAAGTACTAGGTTTAATCAGGTGCCAAATGAGGGACAAGAGTATTCTGACATGCCCAGAGGGAGTGAAAGACTAGCGCAAAAGGGAAACAATTACAACCAACAGGGTTTTCAGATACCCCAGGGCAGGTCACGGGTGAAATCCAACCAATTTCAACAAAATGCCTGGGGGAAAAGAAGATAGTTGGTAATAAATCTTTTGAACATAAGTATACTGCAAACTCACTAACAACACATGAGGAAGGAATTTGTAGCACTTGCAGTTTAAATGGTTTCAAAATATATAATTACACGGGCATTCAGGTCACTGAAGCATTCTTTGATCTTTTTACCAAGGGGCTGCAATTTGTCCCGCATAGGGCAAGTTACTTGCCAAAATTGCTCATTGAACTAAAATTATTTATAAGAAACCTTAATTTAAGGGTGTTTTTCAAAAACCAACTTCGAGGAGAGCGTTCACTTTGTAGAAACAGTACTTTTAACCCTCCTACTCATCCTAAATTGCAGCTGTTTGAAGAAGTCATTGAAAAAAGTTTCAGGGACTATTTTAGAGACAGAAACAAAAACAGCAAGTACTCTACTAACTTTCCTCACAGTTTGCAGGTTATTGTAGACAAAATTAAGGATGACAACATCAGGGTAATGAGGCCAGATAAAGGGGGTGGCATTGTATTGATGAAACAGTCTGAATATGATGATTACATGTGGAACATTTTACAAGACACGAAAACATATCAGGCTGTTTCTTTAAATGAACTTAATATTGCACTTGTGCAAATTAAGGATTACCTGTATGACTTGTTAATGCAAGGGTTCATTGATGAAAAACACACAACTTTTTAACTGTTTCCAACCCAAAACTCCAACTTTATTTGGCATCCCCAAAGTCCATAAGGGGCTTAACCCATTAAAATTTGTCCAATAGTCTCCGAGCAGGTGGAATTACAGAACCACTTAGTAAATTTGTGGATTTTCAACTAAAAAACTATGTAGCATAACTGAAATACATTTGCAAGGACTCCTGGGAATTTTTAAGTAGTTTAGATCAAAACATGGATAATTCTAGGTTATATATGGTTACCATAGACATTGTTGACCTATTCCCCAGTATCCCCCATGAACAGGGTTTAGATTGGTTTGGGGAGGCAATTAGTAAGGAATCTGGCCTCAGTAATTGTATGGTTAACACTTTACTAGAGTTTATGAGAATAATCTTAAACAACAACTTCATATTCTTTAATGGTCAGTTCTTTAAGCAAACCAGTGGGGTGGCCATGGGGGCTCCATGTGCCACTTCCTACGCGAACATAGTTTTGAGTAAATGGGAAACAGAATTTATCCATTCCACCCAATGGAGCAAATACATCAGCTTCTACAGGAGATTCTTGGATGACATTTGCATTTTGTGGACAGGCTCTGAAAGGGACTTTCAGGACTTTATAAAATATTTAACTCAAACTACCAGTTTTTTACGTTTCACTTATGAAATTAATGGAAGTAGTTTACATTACTTGGACATCAAACTAACTAAAAAACCTGACAATGTTGGCTTTGTCTCCCAAATACACAGAAAAAAGACACATAGTAACTCCTTTTTGCATTTCAGCAGTGGGCACCCTTTGCATGTTAAGAGGGGTATTATTAAGGGACAACTGGTGCGCGCATCCAGAATTTGCAGCACACAGGATTTATTTTTTGAAGAGACAGAATTTCTCAAAAGCTCTTTCTTGGACAGAGGATACCCTGAAGAATTGTTTCAGGACATTCTTGGTGAAGTTATAAGAAAAAGGGATGCACATTTTCCACCACTCTTAGGGGTCAAAGTTAACATTCCTACGAGGCAGAATAAAATGGAAGACAACTTCGGCAGTAGTTTTACATATACCTATTCACAGGATGCACTTTTTATTGAAAATACAGCAAGTAATTTTTGGCCTATTGTTCACATGCAAGATGAATTTGAAAACATGTTTTCCAACAAAATTTCGTTTGTTAGAAAAAGAGGTATTAACTTGAAGGGCATCTTTGAAACCAAAACTAGCTTTAACAAAAACTTGCATACTAACATAGTGCCCAAACAAAAAGGTACTTACGCATGTGGTACGTGCAATCACATGCAAGTACATTGCAAATACTGAGAAAATCACCATCCCCTCTAGACGTATTACTATAACATCTAAAGAGTATTTCTCCTGTTATTCAACTAAAGTAGTATATGTGGGAGTTTGTCAAAATTGTTTATCATTTTACATTGGCAAAACAGAACGGGAACTTAGACGTAGGATATATGAGCACATGAATGACATTAAAACAAAAAAGGAGACTAATGTTTTTGTTAAGCATTCAGAACAATGTGCCAACGTCTCTATCCGCTTTTTTGTTGTGGACAGGGTAGTTTATGACAAGAGAGGAGGTGACTGGAAGAATGCTCTAAACATCAAAGAGTTAATATGGCAGCTGAGGCTCGATGCTACAAGAAGCCCTGGTTTAAATGATGGAATTAGTTTGGCTTGTATTTTGAAAGATAGGTACAGTAAATTATAAGTTACAAATTAAGTGAATCTTTATGTACTCCTACACACAAACATTTTTTGTATTTTCTTGCACTTTTTGCATTTTTTGCACTTATGGCATGCAAGTATGTATGTTGTGGTTTTCAAAATTGTATTATTTATCTGTAACAGAAATTTATTACAAAATGAATTTTATGATAGAATTATTCATGATTTTACACTTGTCTAGGTTTAGGCACATGTATAAACATATTTGTTCGCAATTTGATTTTAATATTTGTGTGCTTTAATGGCTTAAACAGGGCAAACATTAAACAATGTAATAATTTTTATTTAGTATAATATTATTTATGCTTCATATAACAGCAACATGCAAGATTAATTTAATTACTTGGAAAGCATTACACACAACGGTAAACGCAATGATTTTTTGACCAACAACTAGAGTTTATAGGAAATAAGCATTTAATGCAGTGGTTATATTCAAATATCAAAAAGGAGGTAACATTATTAAGTTTTTTATTTGGTTATTATTAAAGACAATAGGATGTAATGTAATGTATTTTTATTTTTTCTGAATATTTATTATTACTGTGATAAAAAAGCACACGTTCAAAGAGTTTTTAAATGTACACATTTTTAAACAAAGAAAGTATGGTTGATTAATTCAATTAATCAATTACACAATTAATTAACTCATTAACCCAGCATATATATAGAAGAGCTGTGGTACACACAAATTACACTTGAAAAAGCCCGTTATAAACGGGTGAAAGCGCTTGTGTTGGAGTTAGTTTTTGTGGAATAAAGATTTGCATTTTATTATCTGGTTCATTATTTTGTCGTGAAGACTTCTAGAATTGCTGTTATAACTGTTACAACTTTAAGGAAGTGGAGTACAAGATTTTCATTTACTGCATTTGCTGAAGTGTTTTACTAAATTCAAGGGTGAGGATTCCTGGTCTATACGCTTTTTGCTTTTCCTAATAGTATAACACCTCTTACTTTAGGTGAATTTCACGAAAGTAATCAATTGAGTGTTATCAGTTTATCTGATTTAAATTTAGATTTGCATATGTATCATTTTTTTTTTGAAAGGCATGAAATTCATACCCACATTTCTTCCTACGTTAGGGGATATTTTACCTGAAGTGGGTCATTTTTGTAGGAAGCTCAATTTAAGAGTATATTATGGTAAAAAAACGAACGGGTGGAAACAGATGTAGAGGATGATTCTTCATTGAATTTATCCATTTACGAAAATGAATTTTGTGAATTTTTTGTTGATGATTCTTGTGTGAATGAATTTGATGATGCACATGCAGTTGAACACATAGGATAGGGATATAGTACGGGCTATGGCAGACTTGTTGTCCCCAGTGTTCCCAGTCTTAGTTCCTTTTGTCCGCCCAGTGTATCGGCAGCAATTAATTTGTTTGAGAAAACCCTGTGTAAGCAAATACAGATAGAGTACAAGAAGTTTTGCAAGGTTGCAAGAAAGTTTAATCTTAGCAAAGAGGAACAGGAAGCAGTGAAATTCTTGTGCAGTAAGAATGACATATATGTTTACTTACAGGCAGACAAAGGAGGCAATTGGGTCATCATGACAAAAGAGAAATATATGCAGATGGCCCATGCCTTGTTGTCAGATGACAAAGTTTATCAAAAATTGCACATGTCCCCTTTAGACAGCTTTAATAGTGTTCTTTTGGAATTACTTGAGCGGTGTGAAAGATTGGGATTCTTCACCTCTGAGAATGTGAAAAAAATTGTTTATTAAAAATCCTAAGTTAGCTAGATTTTTTGTAATTCCAAAGATACACAAGGATATGTTGAACCCACTGGGTAGGCCGATAGTTTCGGGGATGGGTTCTTATTTATAGAATTTGCGGACATTTTTAGATGCACATTTAAAAAATTTCATGTTGAAGGTCCCTTCACATATCAGAAATAGCAAAGATTTTTTGGATTTAATAGGTGGTATGCCATGGCAAGATGATTTTTATTGGGCATGCTTGGACGTTAAGTCATTGTACACTAATAGTAGTACTAAATGGGGCTTAGAGGTATGGGCCAAAGTCATGGGAGAGGGTCTAAAAACTTCTTTTGTCTTACAGTTGTGAGAATTTGCTTTGACTGACAACTTTGTTTGTTTTTGGTAATCAATATTACTTGCAAAAATCAGGTACGGCAATGGGAGCTGCATTTGCTCCCTCATATGCGGATATTTTCATGGGGTTTTTTGAAGACAAGTATTTGTACTGTAATAGTTTTTTCAAACATCACGTGATGGTTTTTAAACATTACATAGATGATTTAGTGTTTATTTGTCGGGTGGAGGAAAGAGACTTTGGTGTTTTTGTAGAAGAGCTGCATCAAAATGTGTTTGGCCTTGAATTTACCTTTAGAGCACATAGGGAAGTTATACAGTTTCTGGATGTTAAATATTTGGTGGATGAAAGATATAGGATTTCTTATAGACTATTTCTGAAGGTGACCGCAGTGAATAATTTTATTTTCGCCGACAGTATGCACCCTACTCATTTGTTGAAGGCACTTCCCTATGGAGAATTTAAACGCATTGCTAATAATACATTTGACAAATTACAGTTAAAGGGAGAATTTGCCAAAGTCAGACAAAAGTTGTTGGCACGAGGTTATCCTGTGGCTGTTATAGAAGAGGCTGAAAGAAAAACATTTGGGTTTACACAGTTAGCAGGCGATCCTACACAGAGGAGAATGGGGAGGAGATCTTGGGTCAGAGAACCAAAAGAAATAGCAAAGGCTATATTCTTTGTTAATAAATATTCAGATTTTTCTTGGATAATTCGTGACTTAGTTATTTGTTTCTGGCCCATGATCAAACAAGATAGTGAGGTAGGACACCTTTTTCCAGAGAAGGTTACTTTTTCTTTTGGCAAGTTTCTTAATCTAAAAGAGATTTTGAACAACAATCCACATGGATATTTAAATCAAAACAAGGGTTCCTTTGCATGTGGCAGATGCAAGGTGTGCAGTAGGATAAGGAACTTAGATGGCGAAAGAATAAATGGAAAAATTTACAATTCTTGCGGTCGTTTAAGCTGTGACACCCCAGGGGCAGTATATATATTAGGATGTAATTGTGCACTGCCTATGTGGTACATAGACCAGACCAAAGACCAGTAAAGAGGATTATGGAACATTTGGGAGAAATCAGAAATGCCAGAATTGATAGCCCGGTAGCTCTTCACTTTTATACCAAGCATGGGGGTTCTATGGATGGTTTAATTTTCAGTCTGCTAGCCAAGGGATCAGAGCAACCAGGTTTTGATCTAGTGAGGGAGCTGCAGAGAATAGAGACCAGATATATCATCAATTTTGATACAATATGGCCCAATGGTATGAACACTGAATTAGAGTTAAATGTTTGATTTGAGTTCAACAACTGTGCATCGTCATAAGTTATTAACATTACATATTTAATGAATGTTTAGGGTAATATAATGACATATTAATTGTTTAATAGTATATGAATTTTTATAGAAGTGGAATGTAATTTTATATGTTGGTTTTATTTAATGGTGAACTTTTTGCCCACAAGACATTAGTGTAGGTATGTAAATGTTATTTTCTCAAGCTTCAGTCTGTGTTAAAATTTTGGGAGATTAATTGTGAGTGGCTACTTAATTTCAATGTGCAGTTGGTAATTCAACTTGTATTTGTTCATTGATTGACTCATTGACTAATTGATTGCCTTATATAATTTGACATCTTTGATGGTGGAGTTATTCCTTTGAAGGCTTGGTAAAGCCAAGGTACTTGAATCACCAGTAAAGAGTGGATGTCTTTACCAGTGTCTCCGGTGTGAATTTTTCTTCATGAACATATAAACATCCAAATGCCTACATCTATAGATATATATGCCCACATCTACATGTCTAAATATATACGGCAGGTTATAGATATATGTCAGCAGATATATATATATATATATATATATATATATATATATATATATATAGATATAGATATATATATATATATATATATATATATAGGTATATACGGACATACATCTGTAGATAATGGGGAAATAAAAAAAATATATGTCCTCATGCAACGTTAATGGGGTTGAGAGGCCTCACACAATATACATCTGGTACGAATAGGTATACCCCCCAGCCAAGCACAACCCCCCTATAATACAGTACCAAGTGTTGCAGATCCCATAACCAGGTCCAGACACGACATGGCCATCCCTAGGATACATACACACAGACACATATATGCAGATACAGGTATGTGTGTATATATATATATATATATATATATATATATATATATATATATATATATATATATGGGTCTACTTCTAATGACCGAACGCCGATTCACGACAGTGAAATCACCGGCAGAAACCCGACAACACACAAACCCGACAACGCGAAACACGAACACCATAACACCGACACACTACATGTAAACAACACAGTACACTACAACACATATCCACTAGCCCTAACCAAACCCTAACCCTAAGGTCCGACACTACCGCACTCTCCCTACCTGCACCCTAACCCTAACTCACTTACACACCAACCCCAAGCTCTGACACTACCGCACACTCCCCTACCTGCACCCTAACCTAACTCACTTACACACCCCAACCCCAAGCTCGACACTACCGCGACACTCTCCCTACCTGCACCTAACCCTAACTCACTTACACACCCGAACCCCAAGCTCCGACACTACCGCACACTCACCTATCACACACCTAACCCTACATCCCTGAGTATTGCACACTTACCTGTCCACTCCCTACTCCTAAATCCCTCACTATCGCATACTTACCAGGTCGCTTACACATTCCCTTGTCGGTCTTCCGTCTGTCGGGATTCGGCGTCGGTCAACTGCGTTGTCGGTCGCTTCGTGTCGGTGATTTCACTGTCGGCGAATCAAGTTTGGTCATTAGAAGGAGACCATATATATATATAGATATATATATATATATATATATATATATATATATATATACATGCATATATACAGATATATATGTACCTACACACACACACACACACACACACACACACACACACACACACACACACACACACACACACACACACACACACACACACACAGATTTATACAGTAATATACATATGTAGTATGTGCACACAATATGGAGCAGCCAGTATTCCTACAGTCACCACCTTAGCAATTGGAAACTGTATGAGCCATCCATATGAATGACATTCATAGCCTGCAACATCAACTGTACATTTCTGCAAAATCCAAAAGGGAGGTAGGTATGACAGCTCCAAATAAAAGCTGCATATCATTGAGGAGGCATACCAATGGCCAAGTATAAGGCCAATGGCATTGCAAACAATAAAAAAAAATAAAAAAACTTTTAATTTTTTTTTCACCGATCTCGGCTGTTTAAACATAGGGCAGCAGTGCACAAATGGGATCAGGGGGAAAATAATAAAATAAACCTAAAATAAGCATTTTAACTAAAATCAGTGTTCTGCCATGCAAGTCAATGGCAGGCAGAAGACAACCTGGCCAGTGAGTAATGGTTGCCAAGAGGGGAGGCTCAGTGTGAGACATGTAACTATGCATTAGCAGGCAAACCTATGCAAATGAGGGGAAGGATAGTGCATCCCAGTTTTCCCCAGCATGTGAGGCAGGTCCCAACAGTGTAAGAGTATGAATAGCTGGGTTGCAAGACTAGGATATAGGTGACATTGTGTGTCTGGCATACTGTAAGTGGATTGGAGCCCTGTGGCTCGGGATTGCTCCTAACTTAGCATAGCTAAGGCAGGGGGTGTATCTAAACTTGCCTAGCACTCTTTACAAAGCTTAAGCAGGTGTGCATGCCGCGCACTGACTTTTAAAGAAAAAAAAAAGTAAACCAGGAAATAGCAGCTCTGTGCACATTTGAGCACTCTGTTTGTGCAGCGCATCCCTGGCCTTAAACAGGAAGGCAATGGGAAAGGAAAACAGCAGTAGGAAGGTAATCAAGGAGAACTAGCTTAGCTGGAAGGTGAAATGTTTCAGAATCAGCCATTTACACAGGCAGCAGACCAACCCAACCCAGCGCACCACTATAAACTATGCAAACACCTTCCCCCTTGTTTTTTCCCAAAAACTCTGCACCACCGGTGTATACAAATGTGGAAATTTTACAAAACGAATGTAAAACAAAAAATGTTAGAGGCTGCTTTTATTATCATAAACCAGCATGTGCAAGAGGCTAAGGGTGATGAAGATGTGAATGTTGCTGAAAAACCCACAGTGAAGAGACTGAGAAGAGTGCACAGACCCAGCGTAAACTACCAAGGGCTAGATGAGCTGGAGATAGTGGAGCGCTATAGGGTGGACAGGGACCTCCTACAGCAAATTGTTGAGCTGTGCCGGCCACGTCTCACACACAGAACTAACAGAAGGGAACCTATCCCAGTGGATACCAAGGTATGTGTAGGCCTTAGAATACTAACTACAGGTACCTTCCAAAGGCCAACTGGGGATATGATGGGGATTTCACAGGCATCAGCATGCAGGGTACTCCACCAGTTCCTGGATGCCATGTCAGCACATGTCAGTGAGCACGTATATATCCCCGACATCAGTGAGGCATTGGCCAGCAATATGCATCTCTTCTACCAAATAGCAGAATAGCCTGAGGTAGTGGGTACAATATACTGCACGCACATATGCATCAAAGCACCACCAGGTGAGTGGGGTAGGATCTACATCAACTGCAAGGGCTTACCCTCCATCAACTGCCAGGTTGTATGCGATGCCCAGGGCATAATAATGAATGTGTGTGCTAGCTGCCCTTGAAGCTATCATGATTCCCACATCTGGCATCTGACACAGCTATAGCAGAGATTTGCCAATGGGGACATCCCATTTGGTCACCTAGTGGGGGATGCTGTATACGCACTGGAGCCATGGCTGATGACACCCATCAGAAATGTACACACACCTGAACAAGAACTCCATAATGAGGCACATGTGCAAACAAGAATCATAATAGAGCATGTGTTTGGGATGCTCAAGTCACAGTTCCGGTGCCTGGACACATCCAGTGGAACCTTGCAGTACTCACCAACTACATGTACCTAAATTGTCCTTGTATGTGCCATGCTACACAATATGATCCTGCGGAAACAGCTGCAGCAGGAACAGCATGGGGCAGGGCCACACAGCCTCCCACCATTGCCGAGGCCTACACAGGCACAGAGTGACTCGGAGGAGGAACAACCTGAGCCTGCCCCAGTAGGCAGTAGGAGGCATGCCCAGTATGCCCTGGCCTTGGCAAAGAGGCAATGCATAGCACATGCACTGACACAGTAGGGACCGAGGGAATAACACCTCTCTCTGACTTGCACATACAGTAAAAGGGGTGCCAAACATGACACTACCTGTGCTCAACCATGTATAGGGAATGTACTATGTGCATCCAACATAGGCAGCTCTGCAGCACCACCCTCAATACTGGGACACCCACAAGGTAAGTGACTCACATATGTCAGTCGGGGGGGGGGGGGTCACATACCCAACAACAGTCACAGCCAGCAGGACAGGTGTAGACAAACACATACAAATGCTGTACTATGGCCTCTGAATGAGGCCTACGGACAACCCCCCAGGCCTACACAGACAGACTACAGCAGGCCACGCAATTGGATGTCAGTTGTGAAGGCTAGGAAGTCAGAAACTAATATGTAGGTAATTAAAAGCTAAGATTTGCAGTACACTGGTATGCCTCTAGCCAGCATGATAGGTAAGACTACAGACTGAAATGGAGTACCTGACATACCAGTACAGTCCTAGCAAATGTGTACAAGTGTCAGGTGTGGCCTCCCATCCTACTTAGACTTAACAGTCAGGTGTGCCCCACCACTCCTGTGTAGAAATGTAGACATAGTCAGGTGTGCCCTGCCCCTCATCCGACATAGAAATATAGTAACAGTCAGGTGTGCCCTCCCAAAACCTGTGTAGAAATGTAGCAATAGTCAGGTCCCCCCCCATCCTACATACAAATATTGTAACAGTCTGGTGTGGCCCCCCCAAACCTGTGAAGAAATGTAGAAACAGTCAGGTGTCCCCCCCCGCCATGCAGAAATATAGCAACAGACAATGCCAACTGACCAATGGATATCTTGCAGACACATCATGCTACCTGTCGGTGTACAACACAAAGGTCAGCACCGCAGTACAAACTACCTAGACTTGATCCACACATGCAATGCAGATGGCCATACTGGGCATGCTGACGCACTTAGGGAAATGAAGGCAATGTCAGTCAACAACATACTGAAAGGTCATACTGGGCATGCTCACACACTTAAACACATGAAAGCCATGTCTGCAAACACCAGTGGACCAGACATATCTGGCAGTTGCAGTTCTTAGTGCAGACACATGTCAGTATGCACCACTCCTGCCTTGCACACACAGTGGATAGGAATACAGACATATATGTAAGGACAACACACTATAATAAGCCAAAGGCAGATGGACATAGATGTGTGGAAGTGGGTGACCGTGACCGTGACAAGGAGCCATCCAGCCTTGTCCCACCCAGTACACAGCCAAAGGGCCCCAAATACATGAGGTGCAGATGTCACCCACTGCAGATAATAGCCACCAGTATCTGTCAGCATTACAGGCTATGTGGTGCACGTGCCAGCTGTGCAATATGACTATACAAGGAAGTAGTCATGTAGTAGCTGTTTACACGTACCTGTGACATATGACCCCATGTGTGCCTGCATGTGGCGTGTTAAACCCCTAGATGAATGGGTTCTGGCCCATGCACACACTGCCCTCCCCATAGCCCTACTATAACAAGCCTGCTGAGGTTAACCGATGTGAAATACAGCCTTGGGGGAGCTGCAGCCCAGTAATCTCTGTGGTGCATCCCATAACTGTGTACTGCTGTAGTGTTATAAACTAGGAGTTCTAACCCCAGACTAGGCAAGTTTGTGTGCATGTCTGACTTTTTAGAGAGCAATGCTTTTTAGGCTACTCACACTCCTTACAATTCATATACTCAACATTGGCAAGGCTGCTGATGTCACCCACCTATACATACATCTCTGGGAGCATTGCAGCCCAATAGTCTCAGTAGTGCATCCTGCAACTGCATACAGCTGTAGTGTGATAAAGTAGTTAGGTAGGTGTTCTAACCCCAGACATGACAAGTGTGTGTGTCTGTATAACTGTGTCGAGAACAATGCTTTTTAGGGTACTCACACTCCTTACAATTCATATACTCAACTTTGGCAGGGCTGCTGATGTCACCCACCTAGAAATATACCTCTGGGAAGATGGCATCCCAGTAATCTCCATAGCGTGTCCTGTAACTGTGTATGGTTGTAGTGTAATAAAGTAGTTAGATAAGTATTCTAACCCCAGACATGGCAATTGTATGTGCATCTGTTTCTGACTGTGTAGAGAGCAATGCTTTTTAGGGTACTCACACTCCTTACAATTCATATACTCAACTTTGTTAAGGCTGCTGATGTCACCAACCTAGAAATACACCTCTGGGAAGGATGTAAATCACTAATCTCTGTAGTGCGTCCTATAACTGCATACTGTTGTAGTATGATAAAGTAGTTAGGTAGGTGTTCTAACCCCCAGACATGGCAATTGTGTGTATGTGTGTTTCACTATGTAGAGAGCAATGCTTTTTAGGGTACTCACACTCCTTACAATTCATATACTCAACTTTGGCAAGGCTGCTGATGTCACCAACCTAGAAATACACATCTGGAAGGGTTGTAGCCTAGTAATCTCTGTATCGTGTCCGGTAACTGCGTACTGCTGGAGTGTGGCAGTTCTGGATGTTTTGTGCATGTTCCAATGTCTGTGTATGGAGCAATGCATTATAGGCTAGTCACTCACAGTACATTTGAAATGCCCTACTTTGGTAATCCTGTGATGTCATCCATTGTGAAATATACCTTTGGGGAAGGAGTTCTCTAGTAATCCCTGTGGTGTGTCCTATAACAGCTCCATGCTGTAGTGTGATATTGACCTTGGTTAGGGTTTCTATATCCACAGATGTCAGTTGTGGATGTTTTGAGTGTCTCTCACTGTCTGTGTAGGGAGCAATGCATTTTAGGCTACTCACTCGCAGTACATTTCAAATGTCCTACTTTGGTAATCCTGCTGATGTCATCCATTGTGAAATACACATTTGGGTAAGGGGGTCTCTAATAATCCCTGTGGTGTGTCCTATAACAGCTCCATGCTGTAGTGTCATATAGACCTCGATCAGTGGTTCTATACCCACACATTTTAGTTGTGGGTGTTTTGAGTGTGTCTCACTGTCTGTGTATAGAACAATGTATTTTAGGCTACTCACTCGCAGTACATTTAAAATGCCCTACTTTGGTAATCCTGCTGATGTCATCCATTGTGAAATACACCTTTGGAGAAGGAGTTCTCTGGTAATCCCTGTGGTGTGTCTTATAACAGCTCCATGCTGTAGTGTGATATAGACCTTGATCAGGGGGTTTATACCCACACATGTCAGTTGTGGATGTTTTGAGTGTGTCTCACTGTCTGTGTAGGGAGTAATACATTTTAGGCTACTCACTCACAGTACATTTGAAATGCCCTACTTTGGTAATCCTGCTGATGTCATCCATTGTGAAATACACCTTTGGGGAAGGAGTACTCCAGTAATGTCAATGATGCATACTATAACTGCGTAGTGCTGTAGTGTAATAAACTAGTTAGGTAGGGATTCTACTCCAAGACATGACAGGTGTGTGTGTGTGTGTGTGTGTGTGTGTGTGTGTGTGTGTGTGTGTGTGTGTGTGTGTGTGTGTGTGTGTTTAACTTGTATCCTGTGTAGAGGTGGTTGTGAGTGTGTGACACCTGTGGCCACTGTGGAGCAGGTTTTGCATATTTATTATATGGTGGCCCTACTATATATCACAATGTCAACCATACTGGAATAACAGATGTAACATAGCTGAGAGGCTGGGGTGCAAAGCCATACCCATACATGTGACATCAAGGCCAGACAATCACAGTTAGCAACCCCAGTATTACCCAGATCACGCTCTCTATCCATGTCTCATACCCACACATGCCTAGCCAACAGCCAATATGTGGGTAGTACACTGCATATTGGCCACCGATAGTGACTATGGAGTGATAACAGAGAGCATGTCACCCTGCCCATCTGTCCAATATGCATGTACATGCAGATAGTGCACCTCCCCCATGTTTCCCAGTGGACACCTGCACCACCTGTGGTGCCTTCACATTTGACCCACAATGGACATATCATGCCTGACAACTCCAGGGAATGCTGTTAGCATGCTATCAATGTAGGTGCAGGGTAAACCTGCTGCCCATTACCAATTCCTGCCACAGGTGGGCAAGACTGGCACATCTGATGATAATCCATGTTCACAACATGGACCAGACACCACAGATACAGTTCCACATGTCACTGTACATGCATGTGGGAGGTGTCCACATCTTAGACACCATCCGTGTCATGGACTAAGGAATACATACAAGGCAGGTGATGCACAGCATTGGCCACACACAATAGTCACCCAGGTGACTGGATGGGGGATACAATACCCACCTGTGTGGGCAAATGCAGACACTACAGCCCTGAGCCACAATGCAGACCACTGTCATGTGGCCTGATGCCAAGGTATATCCATCACCTACCCTTGTATAGCCTGCTGGCACAGTTGACCACCACACATCCGTGCAGACATGCACCCATGCATGTCAGTACTGGCACCCATTGTGTTTGTGTGTGTGTTGTATGGTGCGTATGGCCACATCCACACTCACTACAACCCCCATGGGAATACTGAAGCATGCTCTCCAATTTCTGACACTTCCTCATAATCTTTACCCTTACGACCTCCATATGACCCATGTGGTGCATGTGATACCTGCACAGTGATGTGTTGTGGCAATCCCACTACTGATGAGTTGTACTCCTGGCCCTGCCAAGTGTGTCAATGTGTGTGTGTCCCTGTGAGACTGTGGCTGTGTTGATGCTGGCATCTGTTCATGCAGACAGGCATATGTACGTCACCTACCTTATATGTACCGTATCCCAGTTGCAGATGTCACTTACCATCACATATATGTTCTGAGTGCTCCACAACAGGTAACCCATGTGGTTCAGCCAATAACTGCATCTAATTGTAATAGCACTACAAAGTTGTCGGGGGTTTGATACCCAGTGCTAGTAGGTGTGTGACACAAACATGCTACAGTTTTACTCTCCCACCTCTCCCTGACAGGTATTTGCCTCTGTCTGCCTCTCCCACCCCCTCTCTGGTGGATGTGGAGACCCACATCTGCTTTGCTTAGGCAGCAGCATGTGTATTTTAAGTGATGCTCATGATCAGCTGATGGCCTCTGCACGAATTGCAGCCCCCTCCTTAGCTGATTGCATGTGGAACAGCTGTGGTAACATTCCCATAGCCAATTGCATGGAAACACACTCCAATATCTAGGAACATCATGGTGGTGTTGGCCCTTTTCATTCACTGTGAGCAGGAACTAGATCTGTTGTTTGGCAAAAAGCATCTAAGATGGATTGGGGATTTACCTCTAACAACATACACTGTGAAAAGAGGGCAACAAACAGGAGGGGAAAGTGCCTGTCATGACTACAGACTGTAAGTGCTGCTATACTGCATTTGGAGTAATGTTGGTTTAACAGTGTTTGTCTGGATATGGCTGTTGTACATGTTGCAATACCTGCCATGTCAGTTCCATGTTTATGAGGACTCCACATCTGCAGGGTCATCTGCTGACTGGCCAGTGTTGTGCCTTTGGTTTCATGTGTTAGCCACAGATAATCTATCTGTGGACTGCAGGAGGTAGTGTGAGGATTGCAGTCTGTAGATGGTGAAGGCCGTGACAGTTACTGACTTCATATCCCTCATAGGACATATGTTGCAACAAACCCTGTTACAACAGTAAATGTATGAGGGTATCACAGAAACATGTCAATATTGGCCCTGTGTATGTGCTTCCAGCCACACCTCTGTCAACCTTTGTGCATATGTCGGGCATGAAGTGGTGCATATGTGCCATACACCATAATTAGTGTCATCATATCTGATAACAAGCCAGTGATATATCAGGCTGCTACACATGTTATGTACAGTAGGGGTTATATTTCATGACATAACCTGGGAATTCTGTGGATGATTGTACAGTACTGACGTCTGTGTAGTTATGGTGAATGTCGGCAGTGTGTGTATTGTTAATATGTTCTTTAGCCTGTGTACAGACTGTGGTAGATATCATTATTCTAGCGCCCCTCCTATCTGATGTTACATGCTGCCCCACTGTATGGTACCATATTGGTGTACATGTTTGTACGGCCATACACACACATGTCCCAAACCACAGACAGCCATCAGGCAAAACTGTGTAGCAGCCCAGTATATGTAGGGTCATTCTGTGAGTGGCACATATGAGGATGGTGTAGAACAGTTCGTATACTGCAATATTATGCTAGCTTACCATATGAGACTGTGGCTGTGTTCACATTGGTTGTGGTTATACACTTTTACGCAGGTGTATTTTACCCTGTGCTGTGACATGTTTGTGGAGCCTGCTATATATGCAGGTACATGTGCATTCCCCCATAGGGGATGTAGGCCAGTGTTGAGCCAGTCCACCTGTAGCCTGCACAGTGCATTGTTACATACCTAGCAGCTTAGTGTACTTACCCAGTGAGATGTCATATGCAGATAATTGCCAGATGTACTGCTGCTGTGCCTCCCTTAAAAGTCATGTACGTCAGACAGAGCAGTGGGATTCTGTACAGATGTATGTCAACATCTAGTGGGTAGTATGTGGCCATGGCACCCCTGCACCAGCAGTCATTATGTGTCAGGCCAGACAGGAGTGAGTGAATGCATAACCCTTGTGGCAAATGTACACCAGTTGTTGTGTTACACCCATCTACATGGCTGTCTACATCCAAATTGGCAGACATGGTACAGGGCTTATGTGTATACTCTGGACTGTACAGGCTGTGTCAGAATTTCCACATATATTGGCTAATATCTCTGCTGCAGTCCACAGGGCCATTACATGCTAGCAGCGGTAAATTACAATGATTTCATTAGGATGGCTGTTGGTAGCCAATGGCACACATGTTAGAAGCAGATGTGACCTCCCACACACACCATGTCTGTGAAGATAATCCCAATGACAGTAGCAATAGTGTACTAATATTCCTGCTATACATACCTGACATCCCCTTGCACTATGACTTTGGGACTATAGGGGCTGGGGTAGGGCTACACTCCATGTCCAGGACATATGGTGTTAATATATGTACATATACTTATCCAGATAGCCATATATATATATATATATATATATATATATATATATATATATATATATATATATATATATATATATATATATATATATATATATATATATATATATATATGTGATTACACGTGTAGTACTTCCAATTACCACTGTCATGGCAACCGCCCACTATAAATCCCTACATCATGTGGGCATGGTCCCTTTACATTTCCTGTGTGATGGACATCTTACCTGTGTGTGGGCATCAGTGTTACAGGCAGCAGGTAGCACTACCTCTTACAGGAGAGCCTGCACACTCAGGGCAGCTACACATCTGTAGGAGGTTCAGGGACTACAGACAGAGTGTCACAGAGTTGTGTTATGCTTTGTATAGCACTGGTGTTACATGGTGTGTGTATACAAACAACTATACCTTGTAATGCAGTCTGTCTGCATAGCTCTCAACTGTGGGTCTATCATCTTGGTGGTCAGAGGTGTGCCTATCATGTGTTGTCTGTCCACCACACAGGTCCTGTGTCAGATATGTCACTGGCAGTGTGTGTGTTGAGTGCTATCAGTACATGGCTACATACATTTCTGTTTCTGACCTCAATACCCTGACAAAGGGTATATTGCAGACTATCCTGTAACACCAAGAACCTGCTTAGCGTATGGCAACAGTTCTCCACATGTGTGCCTGTATCCCAGCCTCTGTTCTACACATACATATCAGGCTTTGTACATATGACATGCTGTAGGTAGTTGTTCCATAGTGCACTGTGAGTACATCACATTGCCATTGCTGCCAGCAGTCCACTTCTGTTGTATCCCCCCCACACATATGGTGGGGCCGGGGCCATATATATGTGGGCATCACCTACACAATACATGTGTGCTCTTATGCACTTTAGAGGCTAGTGTATGTAACAGTGGTATACAACCCTGTATTAATGATGTGGGGGGGGGCACCGTGAATGACCTAGGCTGTTAAAATATGTGGGGGTATCAGGGGTGTGCTGCCTTAAGGCATCTGGATGTACAGTACTGTATACTTCACCTATATTTACATTACTTACATATCCTGGGTTAATGCAAGCCTACCACCTCCTGCCATACAGACTGTTCTGTTTCTCAGTGTGCATGTGATGGTGTCAGTTGTGCCTTATTATGTAACAGTTACAACCCATTTGGTCACATGACATCTTTACCACCTACTGATGTTGTCCAGAGTGTAGATAGAGGCTGCTGAACTATACACCTGCATTACATACTGTTGTTCGTTTGGTATCCTGTGGCACAGTCTGTCCTCACTATTGTACAAATCGAAGGGCTTGGCCTGGACAGCAACAGTTGTGAACCTTTCCAGACTACTGTAGTAGTATAACTGTTTCACAGTTGCATTCCTCTGTATATATGGATGTCAGTGTCTGAACAGCTATATGACATGGCATATAGAACTGTAATAGTACACAATGAAAGGTATTACATTTCTGCAGACCTGTGTGTGGTGCCTTCCATATGACCTCTTTGTGGGTATATGTTGCAGGCAACAAATGTCATTTGTATGGGTGGCCCATACAGTGTCCAGTTGTTCAGGTGTTAACTGCAGGCATACTGGCTGTTACATATTGTGTGAACCTTCTACATATGTATCGTACTATACATACATCTGCATGTGTATGTGTAGTCACATGTATATACATATATATGTATCTATAGGTTCATAGGTTCATAGGTTCATACTAGGCTATCTGCCCTAGGGCATTTATAAGCCTAGCCAGAGTGTGTTTGGCTTTCGCCACCCATTTTAAATTAATTTTGCTATGCCCTTTTTCGAGGTTAGTATACTGTGCCTCTGTCTAACAGTGACACAGAAGTGATACCAGGGGTAAACCTACGATCTCCCATCCACTCATCAAGATTCCTCTTGAAGAGAGTCAGTGAGGGACTCTGCCTAACCTGGACTGGGATTTTATTCCAGAGTGAAGGGAGCCTCTGGGTTATGAATCTGTCCCTCCAGCATGTCCTATTTATTTCAGTGCTGAGGTTCAAGTCTCTCGGCGCATAGCTCGATGGGATTTGGATTTTCTGAGGTGCAGCATGTCCATTAATTCGGGTTGGACATGGCTTTATACGTCAGGCACAGATCGCCTCTGAGCAGGCGGTATGCCACTGAGTAGAGCTGGAGTTTCTTTAACCGGGCAGCATATGGCATCTGTTTGAGCCCTTTGATCCTCTTGGTGAGGTACTTTTGTGGTCTTTCCAGTTGCTGCAGGTGTCTGGTAAAGTACATCCCAAAAGGGGCATTGTACTCAATTATGGGCCTGATGAGGGATGAGTAAAGAGGCACGATGACCTCCCCTGATCTAGATGTGAATCCCTTCATGATTAGGTGGGCTATATAAAATGTTCTTCTAACCACTTTGGCCACGTGGTTGTCAAATGAGAGATTGCTATCAACTTGGGTCCCCAGGTCCCTAATTACTTCTTCTGTACTTAATGGATTACCACCTATGTGGTAATTTGTGGGCACTTTGTTTTTGCCAAAGGGGATGACTATACACTTTTTGGCGTTTAGCTTGAGGCCATGGCTCTGGCACCAGTTGTCTGTTTCTATGAGGCCCTTTTGGAGGATGCTTGTGTCGGCTGGAGAGTCAATTATGCCCAGTTTGCAGTCATCTGCAAACTTGGTCAGCCACAGTCCTTCCATGTTGGCCTGTACCTCCGAGAAATATATACCGAACAAGAGAGGTCCCAGGACTGAGCCTTGTGGGATGCCACTTGTAACTGGTTTGGAGTCTGACATGGCTCTAGCAATTCTAACCATGTGGGTTCTGTCCTTGAGCCAATTTGCAACCCATCTAGTGACATAGAGGTTTATATTTAAGCTGGTGAGCTTATCTATAATGCCCAAGTGGGGTATTATATCGAAGGCTTTGCGAGGTCCAGGTAGGCTGTGTGGATCACCTTCCCCTCGTCAATGGCCTTGGTGACTGTTTCAAAGAAATCGACCAGGTTTAAGAGGCAGGATCTGCCCTTATCAAAGCCAAACTGGGTAGGATCCAGTGTCTGTTGGTTCCCAATATCTTTATTTATGAGGTCCATGATGATCCTTTCCATAGCCTTGCAGACCAAGCTAGTCAGGCTTATGGGGCAATAGTTTCCAGGATCCGTTGAGGCACCACCTTTGTGGAGAGGGACCACTGTTGCTGTACGCCACTCTTTGGGTACATATCCTGTAGTAAGGCTGAGATTGAACAGTAGTTTTATGTTTGGGTTTAGCTCTTCTTGAGTTCATGTAGGACACAGCCCGGGACACCGCCTGGTCCCATTGATGCTGTGTTTTTGCTTTGGAGGCGGCTCTTACCTGAGCATCTGAGATGTCAGGGGCAGCACTCTGCTGGGATAGATATTTGCCCTTTGGTGGGGAGTTTGCTGAACCTCTCAGCTAGGATGTTGGCAATGTCTGTGGGTTCGGTGTATTTTTTGTCATTTTAGACTAATTCTGAGCATATCTGGGAATTCCCACCCAGGTTCCTAACATAACTAAAGAAAGCCTTGTGATTATCCTTAGTGTCCTGTGCAATTTTTCTCTCGAAGCTGGCCTTAGACGATTTTATGAGTGCCCTTAGTTTTTTGCTAATACTGATCAGAGATGCCTTCCCTTCTTGGGATTTTGCTCTATCATATAGTAGTTTCCTCCTTCTATTTGGCTGGGGTCCACCAGACAGGACGTCTGCCTTTGGAGGACTGGGTCTTGGTTTTATTTGGGATTGCATGATCCATGCATTCCTGAAGGTGTTCATAGAATGCGTTTATAAAGGATTCTGCGGTCTGGGCCATATTTTCCACAGGCCCGGGGGCTTTGAAGGATTCCACCTCAGTTTTGAGGAGTGTGAAATTTGCTTTAGAGAAGTTTTTCACTGTGGTTTTCTGGGCAGGGGGTGGGGTCGGGATGTGAATATCCAGTGAGATTAGTTTATGGTCTGATCTTATCAGTGAGGGATACCCTTCTGGTCTGGAGCATAGAGTCCCCAAGTTGGTGATGATCAGGTCCAGTATGTTTTCCCCTCTTGTGGGAGTGGTAACAAGTTGTTCTATAGCATCTGAGTTTATAAATTCTAGGAACCTTTGGGCTAGGGTGTTGGAACTAGAGTAATGCTCCCAGTCTATGTTTGGGTAGTTGAAGTCGCCCAATATAATGGTGTTTTGAGAGACCTTCATATTTTCCAGTGTTCTCAGGAAGGCCAAGTGGGGTTCCTGGGTTTGGGAGGGTGGTCTGTAGCAGGCTATAAACTGGAAGGCAGTTTTACCCACTGTTAGTTGCACATGGATAGTCTCTGATGCTTCGTGCTGTGCCACAAACCTGGAGGTGTGGGTATCTTTGACGAATATTGATACTCCTCCTCCTTTTGTGGTTCGGTCCAAGTTTTGGGGCCGAAAAGCATGGTATGAGGTATAATGTGGTAGTGCTGGGGTGCTCTCGGGAGCCTTGAACCAGGATTTTGTTACTGTACAGATATCGATGTTCTGCATGCTAAGGAGAGTTTCGAGTGCGTGCATCTTGAGGGTTAGACTTCTGGCATTGAGTAGCATTACTCTTAGTTTCTTATCCCTTGTGATACCTATGGAGGTGGGTTTGTCTTTTGAGCCTTGCCTAAAAAAGGCACTATGGGGGTAGCAAGAGCCTTTGCCAATATCCAAAAGCCCAGGGGTGACAGGTGCAAGTCGTCCCTAGTGAAGCATCGTGGCTTGTTGAGCATGTCATCCCAGGCTGACAGTCATTGGATCCCCTTTGAATGACACAAATACTTAAGCCAATTGTTGAAATTGATCATCTTGTCTTCATATTGTGGCATCATTCTTGGTGAGGGTAAGATGCTACTCAAGGTCAGGGTCATACTGGCCTGGGCTAAATGCTCAGAGTGCTCCTCTATGTCTCTTTTCATGTAGTCCAGGGAGGTACGTCTCAGGTCATTCACACCAGCATGGACAATGACTGAGTCATATTTGTACTTGCCTTGGAGTGACCTGAGTGCTTGTGTTATGTGGCGGAGCCTAGTGCCCGACAGGCAGCTCACCATGACCTTCTCCTTGTTCAGCCTGGTGAGCGGGACGTCAGTGTGCCTGACGATAGAGTCACCTATTACAAGTGTATCAGGTGTGTTGTTTAGCCTTAAGGGCTGTGACTGTTCGGCACACTGGCTTTATGAGCTATGTGTTGCATGTGTTTTGTTTTGGGGTAGCGGTTGCTTGGATGTCTGCTTTGGAGGTCTCTGCTGCTTAGGCAGATTTTTATTTAGAGCCTCCGAGTATGTTTTTGTGTGTTTATGTATTTGGTTTGCTGTCGTGGTAATTCTATATGAGACTGGAATTGTAGTGAGTGTGGTTTCCTTCTCCTCCTGACTGATTACACCAGTACTGAGTTGAGAGAGCTTAGCCTCCAGTTTGGCTATATGGTTGCATCTCTCACATGTGTTGGAATTTGTTGGGAGGAGGAGAGGGTTGTCTGTGTACATGGGGCAGTTGTAACATTGTCTCAAGATTCCCAGATTCACCAGCTGGACCGGAGAGGAGATTGACAACTGACCTTTGGACATGCTAGTATAGTATTGGGAATTCCTTTATAATTGAAAAAAGGGCCAATGGGGAACAAGGTACTCAAGGGGAGTTTGTGAAGGTGTAGTGCTATTAATTTTTTAGTGCTGACTTAGTGAGCAAGTGCCAGGTAACTTAAATGCAATGTGTTACAGGCAACTTAAATGCAAAAATGACAAACAGTAACTTTCTTTCAAGTGAAACAAGGAAATAAGTACAGTAAGCAATGCAGATATCACTAGGGATAGATATACATATATATATAATATATATATATATACATATATATATCTATATATATATATATATATATGTATATACCTATATATACATATATATATATCTGTATATATATATATATATATATATATATATATATATATATATATATATGTATATATATATATATATATATATATATATATAGTTCCACTTGTTATCATCAAATTATCATTTTATTGAATTGCAAACCATCAAGATTAAAAAGTCCATTTCAAAATCATTTCATGTTCAAATCATTGAAAACTATGAAGCAACTACAAATAACATCCCAGACACTTTGTACTATGTGTATGCAGGGGCAGCCCTGCACATAATTAAATATACCAACTCAAGGTTGCACTACAGTGGAAAAAGGTAATTTCCTAACCCCACTGTAGTGCACCTGGAGTTGGTATATTTAATTACGGGGTGTGTGAGCCCCCTGCATACATAGTACAAAGTGTCTGGGATGTTATTTGTAGTTGCTTCATAGTTTTCAATGATTTGAGATTCGATGAAATGAGTTTTCGATGAAATGGGTTTTCGACGATCTCTGTTTCTAATATAGCATAACATTGTTTACATGCGCCACATTTTTTAGTACTACCAAAACTTTTAATTTTATGATTTTTAGAGGTTGATTGTTCTAATTTCTTTTTTAAATTCATTCCAGTCCTATAAACAAATGTTGGAGAAGTCCCAATTATATCACTTACTTCCTCATCCACTAATAAAATGTTCCAATGTTATGCTATATTAGAAACAGAGAATTTTATATTAGATAATATTAATAGGACTACTATTAAATTTTTAATGGGTAATTGTAACACAAAGAATTTAATATATTTAGCAAAATGCAGTTTCTGTTCAGGATTTTATGTAGGGAAAACTGAACGTTGTTTTAAGAAACGCATATACGATCATTTGTATTCTATTAAGAACAAGGATATGAACAACACGCTAAGTAGACATATATTTGACTATGGCAATGAGCACACTTTTAAATTTGGTATTATTGATCAAGTGAAGATAGATTCCAAGGGAGGTAATTACAAGATTTTATTGAGTAAAAAGGAAGTTCTATGGCAGATTTATACTGACGCTGCTAGGAAACCAGGACTGAATGATTTTATTTCGATAAAACCTATTTTGGAAACACAATTATATTTGTATTATTTGATGTCCTAGTTTGTAATATGTGATTATTTTTGTTTTCTTCTTTTTTATATTTACTTGCATAGTATAGTATTTTACAGCTTTGCTGATTATTATATGAATTCTTGTCCATGCCTATTAAGTTATTTTTAAAGTTGATAATTGACATTAGTAGATGAATATCCAAACATTTATTTTTATACACTAATTTTATTATTCATGTATAGACTGATGATAGCATGAATATGTGAATTATTTTTTATGCATTGAAATTGATGTTTTTAAGTTTTTAATTATTTAGATGTATAGTTTGCTATGTATGCAACTATGTGCCTTTAAGGAAGTTATTTAAGGGGGTGGAGTTGGCGCCAAAAAAGTAATTTAAATTGTTATCAGCCATTGGCAGTGGCATTCTGATGAAGTCCACAACAGTGGATGAAAGCGCTTAATGTTTTTTGATTGTACGAACATGGTCGAATAAAGGAGTTACTTACCACAGGTTATCATTTATTGTGCATCCGTTATACTCCAGCACCTTATTTTTTCTTTTCTGGTGTTGCTCGGCTGGCGTATTGGTTTGGTTTGATTTGCTGTTATGGATGTAACTAATGATATACCTAAAGGTGGAAACGACCGAGAGGATATGCTAAAATTACAAACGGACATTAGTGCCCTGAGAGATGAAATATCGAGACTTTGGAACATTATCACTCGTGGGGACATGTCACCTAAATCGAAAACCAACACAGTACCGGGTTGTGGTGCCGATATTAGTGGTATGGATATTGACTTACCTAATGGGCAAAGAACCGGTCATAACAGTACAAATGAAAGACAATTTGTAGAAGTCAGCAGTAGGGATGAGCGTTTTTACACCAGTCATGCTGCTGATAAAGACTATACTTTTGATTTCTCTTTATTTAAAACTTCGGAAGACAATTTACGTACTGGCGCTAGACCTAAACGCCCTATGGAACAGAGAACATATTCAACGGTTACCAACAAGGTAACTAATACTATTAAAGGTACTGTTCCTAATAGTTCTAGCCCTAAATCTAAGGGAATTACACCTACTAGTATTGGCAAAGGTGTTGATCAACTTGATTGTTTTTTAGCAAAGAACTTTGACTTTAATAACGAACAACCACTTATGGCTCGGTCTGAAGGGAGCCCCGTTATGTCTAAAGGGACATTAAAAGACTATATTTATATGTTTGGTAAAAATTTATTAGTAGTTAAAGGATTAAAAATCGACAACGCATATCTAAATAAATGTATAGAATTGAAAATTGTACCCATGGGACTACGTTTTTTCAAAGTCCCTATGGGTATTGAAATGAATGAAACAAATGTGCTGGATTTTAACAATTTATTCGATAGTTTTGGCATGGACTTTATGAAGTTGTTGATTGCAAAAAATGATGAAAAATTGAGTAAAGTACTTAGTGAAGTAGAAAAATTGAATAATATTATAGTTAATGATTTATGCTTTCCGCAATGGAAAGACTCGTATAATAAACAGTTTTCTTATGCTGAAAAGAAAGCTCACAATATATATATATTAAGAAAGATAAAAAATGCAGAGAGATTCTGCACAATATAAGAATAATAAAGCCTACATATGGAAGAAATTTAATAATTATCAACGGACACACGAATTTAAACAGACTAATAGTAATGATAGATATGATCGAGACAATAGATTGTATGACGATAATTATGATAACCGAGGAAATTTTCACAGGGAGAGACAATATGTAACAAACCGTACTCAGAGGAAAGGTTGGAAATGGAGAAAGCAGACGGACAGTTGGGATTAGAACTTACAAATT